>NW_004949095.1:3063777-3069253 GCF_000317375.1 Microtus ochrogaster
CAGCATTCTGTTCTGTTTACTCCTCCCACCTATGTTTTAACCTATCAGGGCAAGCAGCTTCTTTATTTAATTAACCAATGACCTTTCTCCATCACTAAAGTTTTCAAATGTTCTGTTAATTCACTAGTGTGGGATTTTTCCAGCTTCTTTATGTAGGCATTTAGTGCTATGAACTTTCCTCTTAACACTACTTACATTGTGGCCATAAATTTGGGTATGTTGTGTGGTCATTTTTTGAATTTTAGGAACTCTTTAATTTCTTCCTTGACCCATTGGTGATTCATGTGAGTATTGTTTAATTTCCATGTGTTTGTGGACTTTCTGAAATTAGTGTTGTTGTTTAATTCTAATATTAAGTCATGGTGATTTGATAAGATACATGGGGTTATTCTAATTTTTTTTTTATCTGTTGAGGTTTGCTTTGTTACCTAGTACGTGGTAAGTTTTTGAGAAGGTTCCATGAGGTAGTGAGAAGAAGGTATATTCTTTTATGTTTGGATGGAATGTTCTATAAATGTCTATTAAGTTCATTTGAGCCATACTCATAAATACCTTCAGTAATGTGGCAGGGAACAAGTTTAACTTGAAAAAATCAGTAGCTCTCCTTTACACAGATGATAAATGGACTGAGAAAGAAATCAGAGAAACATCACCCTTCACAATAGCCACAAATAGCATAAAATATCTTGGAGTAACTCTAACTAAACATGTGAAAGACATGTATAGCAAGAACTTTAAATCTTTGAAGAAAGAAATTGAAGAAGACACCAGCAAATGGAAAGATCTCCCATGCTCTTGGGTAGGTAGAATTAACATAGTAAAAATGGCAATCTTACCAAAAGCAATCTACAGATTCAATGTAATGCCCATCAAAATCCCAGCAAAATACTTCATAGACCTCGAAAGAGCAATACTCAACTTCATACAGAAAAGCAAAAAAAAAAAAAAAAACAGACAGGAGGGCCAATGGAACCAATTGAAGACCCAGATATCAATCCACACACCTATAAACTGATATTTGACAAAGAAGAAAAAATATAAAATGGAAAAAAGAAAGCATATTCAACAAATGGTGCTGGCATAACTGGATATCAACATGTAGAAGAATGAAAATAGAGCCATATCTATAGCCATGCACAAAACTCAAGTCCAAATGGATCAAAGACCTCAACATAGGCCAAACCATACTGAAGCTCATAGAAAAGAAAGTGTCAAGTACACTTAAATATGTTGGCACAGGAAACCACTTCCTAAATATAAACCCAGTAGTACAGACACTGAGAGAAACAATTAATAAATGGGACCTCTTGAAACTGAAAAGCTTCTGTAAAGCACAAGACATAATCAATAAGACAAAACAACAGCCTATAGAATGGAAAAAGATTTTCACTAACCCCACATCAGACAGAGGTCTGATCTCCAAAATATACAAAGAACTCAAGAAATTGGTCATCAAAAGAGCAAATAGTCCAATAAAAATTGGGGTACAGACCTAAACAGAGAACTGTCAACAGATGAATCTGAAATGGCTGAAAGATGCTTAAGGAAATGTTCAACATCATCCTTAGTCATCAGAGAAATGCAAATCAAAATAACTCTGAGATTCCATCTTACATCTGTAAGAATTGCCAAGATCAAAAACA
Organism: Microtus ochrogaster; assembly: GCF_000317375.1. Lineage (NCBI taxonomy): Eukaryota > Metazoa > Chordata > Mammalia > Rodentia > Cricetidae > Microtus > Microtus ochrogaster. Next base: position 3,065,421 of record NW_004949095.1, read on the forward strand.
CTGATGACAACTTATACTGGAGAGGATATGGGGTAAAGGGAACACTCCTCCATTGTTGGTGACAGTGAAAACTGGTACAGTCACTTTGGTGATTTTTCAGAAAATTAGGAAACAACCTTCATCAAGTCCCAGAAATACCACTTTTGTGTATATACCCAAAGGCTGCTCAGTCATACCACAGGTACTTATGCTCAACAATGTCCATAGCAGCATTATTTGTAGCTAGAATGGGGAAACAACCTAAATGTCCCTTGACTGAAGAATGGATAAAGACAATGTGGTCCATTGCATAATGGAGTACTACACAACAGAAAAAAAAATCTTGAAATTTGTGGGCAAATAGATGGATCTAGAAAACCTCATATTGAGTGAGGTAACCCAGAACCAGAAAGATAAATACAATACATACCTACTCATAAGTGACTTTTAGACATAAAGCAAAGAAAACCCAGCTTACAATTCACAATCCCAGAGAACCTAGACAACAATGAGGACTCTAAGAGAGACATACCTGGATCTAATCTACATGGGAAGCAGAAAAAGACAAGATCTCCTGAGTAAATTGGGAGCGTAGGGATCATAGGAGAGGGCAGAAGGGGAGGTTGGAGAGGGAGGAAAGTGGAGAAAAATACATAGCTCAATAAAAACAATTATAAAAAAAACAAAAGAAAACTGATTTCATTAAGATATTTTTATATGATATTTCTATGTAATTGCAAATCAATATTTGGAACTATCACTCCTCTCCTAAGCACACACATCCGGATGCCTTAGGACCTTGTGCTGTAGCTTGAAGCTTGCTCCGTAATTGGAGCATCCTGACTTCCATTGTTGTCTATATCACTTTCTAATGCACAGTCTTCCAACGGGACCCATTCTGATGCTGGTCCATGGCTGACCTCATCCACTCTTCGCTTGATGAGTGGGAGAGCCTGCACCAAGAGCACCCTAGTACTAAGGAACTTGTATCATTCGGCTTAGCACCCTAGACGAAGGAACTTGCATCATTTGGCTCAGTCCACTTCTGCGTCTCACCTCTCTCACTAACACTGGAAGTGAGGGGCCCTCACAAGCCAAGGCATCTACACAGCTGCTCAGTTCATTCTCATTCTTCATAAATGGCCAAAGTGCAGGATCTGACAGCTGAGGTGGAAACCACCTCCCGGGAAGATAGCCAGAATGATCTTGTCCTGAGTTCAGGCATTTTGAGCAAGTTAAAAATGAAAGAAGAAATTGTCTTCTCTAGGTCCTAACCTGTAGAAGATTTAACAGGTTCCAAAGTCCACATAAGAGTAGATTTGTATGGGGGTACTCTATAGGTACCACGGCACTGAGAGATATAATTAAGAAACTTACATATTTAATCATTAACCACTGCTACTCAGTTAAACCTAAACCATCGTATTATGAATAGTCAATCAATTATTTCTGGAGGGGTCTAAGAATCCAGAGACAAGCATTTGATTTTGAAGGATTAATTTTTAATAAATGTATTTCTTTATAACAGTTTTAGACATACATAAAAATAGCAAAGATGACATTCTTGTCAATAGCAGCATAGTTGGTTATGGCACATTTATGGCAATTAACAAGCATAGATAATTGTGATTACCTCAAGTCTATACTTTAGAGAATGGGGTTTTGTAGGGAAATAGAATTAAAATTCCAGTATCTTCTTTGGTCTGTGGTCTTGGGCTTTGACATGCTAGGCAAGTGTCCGATTACTGAGCCACATCCAGGTGCCCTGATTTCTTGGAGAAATCATGAATTAGGCTTCCACCTGACAGACAGAAAACCTTTGCTGGGTTCCACTTCTCCCTTTGGAACACTTGCGGCTCTCTACTTTCCTGGGACATCTCTTGCCAGGAGAAAATGTTAAATACTTTCCGGTCTAAAATCTGGATTGTGCATCGCAAGCAACTTTTGTACAGCTTTATCTTAGAAGCATTCTAACAGCAGTGCCATGAAATGGCCAAGAGTGGAGATTCTAGAATTGAAATCGCTTGGATCCTAGCTTTGACATTCTAAGCTGTTACTTTTTTAAAACCATATTTTTCTTTCTTTTCTTTTCTTTTTTTTCTTGATTTTTTATTTTTTTCAAACCCATATTTTTTTTCTTCATCTACAAGATAGGAATTGTATAGTACCTTGTTCATAGACTTCCAGTGAGGAAGCACTTTGCAAAATTTCAAGCACACAGCAATAGTGCAATGATGGTGGCTACTGTTAGCTTCGGAGCCCAGGCCCTTCTGACCAACCTCGCTCAAGGAGCTAGTCAATGAGTGTCTAGATCAATTTGGTGAAAAATAGCTTTTTCAACAAATATCAGTGTCAAAGGTCAGAAGGGAGAAGAAAAATTGTTATCTAAGCACAAACTTAATTGCTTGAAGAATTCTCTTCGAATTAGAAAAACAAGGCAATTATAAAGACTACTGACGTCAAGACCTGGGATGAATTACTCACAGGTCTTTTTTGCTTTACCACTCTGCTTGAAGGATTAAAATGCCTGCGACTCTTTAGAGACACAGACATCTCTACTGAGGAAGAAAAAAAAAAAAGTTAGTTGTTTCACAGCTAACTAGGAATGGGGAGCCGCCCTACTGCCGGCCGCCTCCCCCGTTGCAGCATAGTTCTAATACTGCAGGTGTGTGGGTGCTCATGCCTGGTCACGCCTCTCGTGCTCCATTCTCTCTGCCTAGGAGCATCCCCACAATTTCATCTGACTGATACATTCTCAAGACTAAAGTCAGACTTCCCTCAGAAAGTCTCCGCTTTCTTAGCTCAAGTACTACTCTCTCCTTCACCCCGTGGTGAATGTTGTTGGTGCCCAGGTTTAGCGCAGTTCCCACAAGATGATGGATGAGTGCTCAAAAAAAAAAAAAAAAAAAAAAAAACACCTTAGTGTCTGATCACTCACAAGTCTAAGAGCCTTTTTGTCTTTGAGTTTTGAGAGAGGGAATCCCCGTGTAGCCCATGCTGGTTTCGAACTCCCTATAGAGCACTGACTTGCTTCCAACTCATCATCTCCTGCCTCTCACAGGCTGGAATTATAATCCTGTGTCCTCATGCCAGGCCCAAGGGCTTTTGATTCTTCATTCTAACCTGGAAGTAGAAGCAGCTTGGGGAAGCACATGGGTCTGGCAAAGATTGCGTATTTCTATCTGAGTCACGATGAAGAAGCGCAAAACTGTCTCTTTAAACAACACAGTTAACACCAGTTGTGGACTAGGTGGTTACGTGGGTTAATTTGGGTGTTTAGTCCAGGTTTCAGTGTACGAGATGATGTCAAAATATGTCACAGTTTTTTGAGAATTGTACTCAAAAAACAAAAAACAATGACAATAGAATGCTGCCACTTGCCCTTTGTCCCTTGGGAGTGCTCTGTAGTTTAAGTAGGTTCTCTGGGCTGAGGCTGTTTGAGGAAGGAGTTCCGCTGCAGCTTCTTCCTACAGCTCTCCTAGGACAGGTGCTTCACCTACCAGCCCCTGCCCACCTTCCTAAAACTGAAGATCTTTACAATAAATATGGTCAAGGCAACACAAGCAGGGTGCCTTCCTTGAGGTCACATGAAGTGTGGCCTTCAAACTTCAAGCCAATGAATGAGACTCTAGAGCTTAAATCACTTCCTTCAGCACGGAGCACTGGTTCCATGGGCTTCATGCCCAGAGGATTGGCACTCCCTGGATGAGGCTGAGCTGTCAAATCAGGTCTGCGTCACGTGTGCCTGCTTTCTCAGGCCAGAGTCCACCAGGGCGCTATTGTTGCTCAAGAAGTAATTTTAAAAATCAAATCACTTGTGTGTGTGTGTGTGTGTGTGTGTGTGTGTGTGTGTG
>NW_004949095.1:3069353-3081888 GCF_000317375.1 Microtus ochrogaster
AGAGAGAGAGAGAGAGAGAGAGAGAGAGAGAGAGAGAGAGAGAGAGAGAGAGAGAGAGAGAGAAAGCACATGATGAGGGAGGGACAAGCACCTGCAGTGGTGTGCATGTGTAGGTTGGAGTATAACTTGTGAAATGGTTCTCTCCTTAAACCTGCATGTAGGTTCTGGGGATGGAACCCGGGTCCCCAGGCTCGTGTGATGAGTGCTTCTACCCACTCAGCAATCTCAGCAGCCCTCATTCAGGATGTATTTTATGTCACCTGATTCTCTACCCTACTCACCCCATGAATACCCCTGATACTAGGTAGGAAACAGGATTCCAGGATGGACAAGGATGGGTCTTTATGTTTCACTGTATTCTAACTTAGCCTACATCAGCATCCGTTCTACACCTAAGGACTGAAGTAGAAATCTCAGTGGTCATAATGCCACAGGACAGTAGCTCTAGGGTAGCCTCAAAAAGTCTCTCTATGTGGATACATTGGACAAGATCTATACATCTCCCTAGACAAATGAATCATTGCTGATGTTTAGAAGTTGGTTTTAGCACAGCAAATTCTTTGTTATGATTTTATTATTTTCTTGGCATGCCATTTTGTTTGAAATGAAACATGCATCATAAGACATTTCTATAACCGTTTGATTAAATGCCCAGCATGTCACAGTTCTTAAGTGAAGGCCGCCCTGAATCTACAGCATCAGCGTGGAGACTCAAGCAAAGGGCATTTACACATTCTCTGGGTTTTCTTGCCCCAGCTGCCTGTGTCTGCAAAGATGCTCCTGGATTCTGGAGAGCATCTACATTTGGGAAAGGCAGCTTTATTTTTCTAGCACCCATCATCTAGATGGACAACATTCCCATCAAAGCAGGGAGGTAACGCTGAGGTCAAACACATGATGAGTCAGAAAGGAAAGCCTGTCAAACAGCAGTGGAGACAGACAGCAGCAGGAGGCAGAGCCCAATCAAGTGTAGCCTGGCCCGCTCCCTCTCCGGGAGATTAGGCTGTGGTTTTGGCACAAGACAACAACTTGGGGGAGAAAGCAAAGTTTATGGATATGGCTGCCTTTTCTCCTCTAAGCCAACTAGTGCCTTGTTTTTCAGTGAGCCTGCCACTGTGGGAAAATTGCTAGAGTGTAAAGTTTCCCTCTTTGTCCACAGCGCACTTCATTTACCAGGGAGCCAAGTCGGGAACAGAGCCGCCTCTCACACAGTCCATGAATGACTCCGTTTTCTCAGGGCAGCCTCTGCCTGCCCATTGTTGAACTGTCATGGCCTCTTGTATAGGTGTTCCCTGCGGTCCAGGCTGTTATGTAATGCCCGGGCAGGGAACATTGCGTGAGAGAAAGAGAAACCAGAGAGGAAAAACCCAGAGGGCAACCCAGACCAAACTGTCTTGCTGGTGGGTGGGAGGGAGGGGGGAGGAAGAGAGAGGGAGAGAGAAAGAGTCATGCTTAAGCTTGAGTGATAAACCATGGGTACTGGCATACAAAGCTCCCAGGGCTGGCAGGAATGAATGCTTCTGTTTATATCCACAAGCCAGGACATGCTGTACCTTCAGGTCAGTGCAGCTGTTACCTAGGTCCTCCCCCCAAGACTCTGACAAGAAATCCTCCCCCCTTACTTAAGGCCTAAGTGGAAAGGATTTTCCCTCACCATAGGCTCTGCTGTGTTTCTCTCTCCTGCAACCTCACTGAGTGGGGCGCCGACTGTGGGCTATGGGGCACCTCTGAATCCTGTACCTGTATCAATTTCAGGTTGGCATGGTTCTCCAACAAGTTCATTGTCAAAAGGCAGCCTTCACTTAGCATCCGTGAGTGCTGCTATTGTCTCCCATGTCTGCTATAGACTGCTGTGTCCCAGGCCTGAGTGTTTCCCACTGTGGTGGTTTGAATGAGAAATGACCCCTATAGGCTTGAGGATTTGAACTCTTGGTTCTCGGTTGGTGGTGCTGTTTGGGAACTTTAGGACATACGGCACTGGGGGGTGGGGTTGAGAGCGATCATGGAGTCATCTTCCTTCCAGGTCACAGTAGCTGCTTTGTGCTTGCAATTGGAGATGCACCCTCCCAGCTTCCTGCTCCAGCTGACGTGTCTGTTTCCTGTTGCCATATCTCCTTGACATGATGAACTCTTATCCCTCTGGAACTGGAAGTCAAACTAAGCTCTCTTCTCTATAAGTCACATGTGGCCATGGTGTTTCATCACTGCCGCCGAAAGTAACGAAAACACACAGCATTTCCTTGGGCCACGCTGCCAGTCCTGCGGCGGGATGAAGGGTGTGTAGGTGACGCCTACAGGGCTGCTTCCTCAGGCTTGTTCCGCAGACTCAGAGCCCTGGCCCCATTAGGACAGATCTTGTGGTGAGGAAAACTGGAGTCCACACCCAGATATTTTTGAAGACTGCAGCACATTCTCTTCCATTCTTAGAAAGTCACAGTCCAACTGTATAAGGACACCCTGATGGATTTGCAGTAAAGGATCCTGAACCACGCCCATGTGCCACTTCTCAACTATGCTACACGCTTCTTGAAAACAGACACTTCGCTTATATTGGTCTTGGCTGAATTCGTTGTTCACAGTTCTGTTGTGAAAGTTTGATTGATGTGTTGAGTTAAAATGAAACAAATTTGTTTGAGTTGTTTTTTTTCCAAGTTGTTTGCATTTTAACTCTACAAGACAAGCATCTTATAAAATATACTGTCTTAGCTTTCGATTGCTCTGATGAAACACCATGACGAAAAGTAACTTGAGGAGAAAGGTTTATTTCTGCTTATAGTTCCACATCACAGCCCATCATTGAAGGAAATTGGGAAAGGAATTCAAGGCAAGGACTTGGAGGCCGGAACTGAAGCAGAAGCTATGGAGGAATAGTGCTTACTAGCTTGTTCCCCATTGCTCACTCAGCCTGCTTCCCTATACAACCCAAGACCATGTGCCTACACATCAGTTGTCAATCAAGAAAAAGCTCCACAGTCTTGCCCATAGGCCAATCTGATAGGACATTTTCTCAACTGATGTTCCAATTGACTCCAGCCTATGTTGGGTTGACATAGGTATATGTCATAATGAATGTTTGTCTATATTACTTACTAATTCTATCTATAAAAATGAAAAGAGGGGAACATGAGAGCTGGGACACTCAGGATGAAGACTTTCTGGTCATAATGAAAGAGAAGGCTTCAGGGGCAGCTACACACCTCTCCTAGATTCTCAGTCTTGAAAGCCATCTTTGTTTGGGCACCCGCTCACCTCTGGCTGGGCCTCTTTTTTCCCCCGGCTAGGTTAAGTCCCTGAGACTCATGGCAGGAACTTTGCCCACATTTCTCTGCCTCTGAGGACCCTTCTCCTCCATCTGTGCCTACATTGCAGCAGACTTCAGTAGTCCCTTTGATTAACATTGTCACCATGTCAACTGTCGTCATGACATTGTCACCATGTCAACTGTCGTCATGACATTGTCACTATGTCAACTGTCGTCATGGGTCCCCACAGAGGAGAGTGCCCTTTCATTAGTACAATGTTTTCCAGTTGTCAAAATTCTCTCTAATATGTGTCATCTTACATAATCTTGATTGCAAGGGTCTCCACAGGCTCAGCTACAGTTTTATAGACCAGAACGGCAGTCAATCAATGGCCAGTTCAATGTAGGGCCATCAGGGTTACAGGATGGACTGGCACCCAGGTCTGACTTTAGATACAGCCCTCAGGTCACCTTCTCACCAGGCCTGACATAGGAGTGACGTTGAGACAAACATGAGGGAGAATTCCCTCCTCTGGGCTTCAAAGGACCTGCCATTGCCATTGCCATTGCCATTGCCATCCTATATCCACTTATGGTCTTGTGTAGCAATAAAGATGCTTGGGGAGAGTGAGAGAGAAAAGGGAGAGAAGATGGAGGAAAGACAGAGAAAGGGAATCGATTGACTCTCCAGCTTCATGAGCCAGTTTTTGCTTTACTCCCTGACACAAGGGTTCCCAGTACTCCCCATTTCCAGGATAGTGGACCATGGGGTGTCTATGCCCTGGTTCAGTAATAGCAAGCAGAGATGTTCAATGAATTATATAGGAGCATATTCTACCGTGTCCAAGAGTGTTAATGACTTTCTTGCATGGCCCATGAGTAAAATACCCCAGAAAACTCTAGGAAGACCTGCTTGATAGTTCTGGATTTATTAAGAAATGTGAGCACACACACAGACACAGACACAGACCACACACACACACACACACACACACACACACACACACACACACACACTGAAGTAAGGAACAATCAACATGGTTCTCAATTTTAGGACTCTTTCTGTGTAGTGTATCCATATATATGTGTGGTGCACATGTATAGCATATGGAGGTCAGAGGAGAATTTTTGAGACAAGTCCATCATTGAACCTGCAGATCGCTAGTGTTTTCCAAGCTAGCTGTCTGGTGAGTGCTCATGATCTTCCTGCCTTTGTCTCTAATACTGGGGTTACAGGCATGCACAGCACCGCTTGGCTTTTCTATTGGTGCTAGGATTTTAAATCAGGTCCTCTTGGCTAAGCAACAAGCATTCTTACCTGGTGAACACCCTTTCCATCCCCTTAGAACTATTCTTTACAGCACATCACAAGAGATGTTTAAACTCTAATGAAATATAGAAAACTGAATGAGAAACATGCCTTTTGCTTTGTAAATCATAAACTCTGTGGATGTGCGAATGGAGCAATAAAACAGGAGCCAGACAAAGCAACAGGCAGAACAACGGGGGATTAGCAGGGGGAAGAGAATATGAATAAAGAGCAACGTGTGTGTGTATGCGTGTGTGTATGTGTAAGTTTGAATGAGTGTGAGTGTGTGCTCGCGCGTGCGTGCTTGTATGTGTGTGAGGATCCACACAATAGAAGGAAAGAGCCATCCTCTTTAAGTTTTCCTCTGACCCCCACACGCATGCTATGGTAAGAAAAGACTCCACTACGCACAAAATAAATACATAAATATAAACAAATAAAACATAACAATATGAGGGAAGAGCACATTTTAATAAAACATAAAAAAGAAAATAATCATAACAAAGCCCACTATTTTGTATGATAATTAAAATTTGAAACAAACAAAGATGATCAACGAACACACTATTATCACCATGGTCCAGAGCAGAAGGCAGTCTGAAATCCCAGGCTCCAAGGGCAGCACCATGGACAGTCACTCACCTGTGCTAGAGCCCTCCAGCTGGAAGACCAAGAGGAGCAGGGGAGAGTGACAGAAAGATCTCTGTTGGGAGGCTCATGCACTGTGAGGAAACCATGTTCTTCTGTGTAGGACTGAATAGGTTTTTCTTGTTTTCTTTCGGAGACTCAGGAATGAATTTCTCTGCTCTCTAGTGTGAAGGCACCAACAATAAATAACCTGTCCTGGTTCCGGTTTGTGCTGCCCATCCACTCCTGGGTGTGAGGCCATCCCTGGAGTGTGGTCCACCTACTAGGAGCCATGCCCTTAAGGGAAACTGGCTCACCTCCTCCAGGAACCATCGGCTGTCCATAGCTCCTCAGTTAGGGGTGGGGCTCATGAAGCCCTCCCTACTCTGTGTTAGAACGCTGGGTAACCTGATCTTTACAGGGAGCCACAGCTCCTATGAGCTGGGTAATCTGATCTTTACAGGGAGCCACAGCTTCTATGAGTTCTTCATGAGGGTAGCAACTAGCAAAGCTCCTTAGACTTCTTGACTCCATGTGGAGCTGGGTAACTTAATGTGGAGGTTGTGAAAAATTTGGCAACAAGGAACGGTTTCTAAATGCGTAACAACAACAACAAAATCAATCCAAAATCTAACGTGTCATGAGTATAAGGCGTTTCTGTCAGTGACCTCTCCTGCTGCAGTGTGTCACTTTCCCTTGGTCTGGAGCAGAGGACAGAAACCCCTGGCATTGCACATGCAGCCATGCCCCTCGGTGCCAACGGATGCTGCCTGAAACACCTGCGCTCAGATTTGAGACTCTTGTAGGCTATGGAACGTTATGAAGTGAAATGTTTTTGCTGTGCCTATACATTTTTCTGCCTCTATAGAAATAGAGTCGTTTCATTGTGAAGAACAAAGACTTTTGTTTTTATCATTCCTATTCATGTAATCGTGAAATTCAGATATATTTAGATTGGGTTGCATTAGAAGGTTTGATTTTAAAAACGACTTTTTGAGTTGCTGAGTGTCATTAAAAAAAAATCATTAAATGAATTCTGCCTTGGAATTAATTAGGTCAGGATTTCCATTTGAAATCATCCTATTCCTATTTCTGCTAATTTGTATTACATAAATTATGTAAACTGTCATTTTCAGTTGTAAAATTGAAATACTAATGATCTCTGAAAAACATTGAAAATACTCCAAGTCCTAGAAGTATCAAATATTCAGCTATTAATTAGTTGAAAAAATAGGCATATCTGCCTCATTAGTATACAAATTTGCTTTTGTCTTTAATAAATGGTAAGATTAGATATATGCCAACAAATTATTTTACAATAAATTTCTTTATAATTACTTTCAGGGTTTGATTTTTTGATAACTATTGTTTTTATATGTACACATAAATATATATCCCCAGAATTGCATTAATATTTCTGAGGCAGAAGGGGTCATGGATGGAAGTGTTAAAAAAAAACCTGTTTTAGACCATCAATTAGTCTCTAAATCTGCCTTTCCCCAGCCTCCCAACAGTCCTGAAAAATGTCTTATGTTATTTTCATGCAGTGGGTTTGACAAAGACTTGAAACCCTTTGTACTTAGTGTTCTGCTGCCCTATCCAGGAACACATCCAGAACCTGAAAAATTCTACTTTTTTCTTCCTCAGAAAAGGCATTAAATAATTAAATAATGCCCTTTTGGCTTGAACTCTGATCACTAAGGCTGCCATCCCTACATATTCTTACATGAAAATTCCATACCAAAACAGAACAGCTTAAAGAAACATTTATTTTGTTCATAATTCTTCAATTTCGGTAGGGCATTAAAAGATTATCTTATCTTTGCTCGCTGTATCAGGTGGAGCTTCTCTAATGCTCTAGTGAGATATGAGAGCACATGAGCTTTGGAAGCCCCAGCTGAACCCAGCTTCTGTCTGTCAGTTATGGTTGAAGATGCAGAACTACCTCTACTGTCCTTACCTGCCCTGTCCTCTCTCTTCCCCTCCTCCCCCTTTCTTTTCTCTCCCCTCCCCTATTCCTTTCTACACCACCTTCCCCTCTCCTCCATGCCCAACCCCCAGCCTGTATCACAGACGCTTTCCAGCATCAGCATAGCTAGGCATCTATCTTCCAGGAAAATGGCATTACCATGGTGTAGGTTGGCTTTAATGAAGTAATGTCAGAGGTTAACTATGCTGCTCCTATCATATTATACCCATTAAGGCTGACATAAGGCCCATCCAGGTTCTGGGGGATGGGAGACAGATTTTGTTTCTTGTTAGGGGATAGTAAGGTTCTAGAACAACATATAGGACTATAAATACTGCTATTGGAAGATTTGGGGAATCCATTCTGCCACAAGGAACAAACCACTGCTGAGAACGTGGAGACCTTGGTTTAGTGAGCACTCGGACAGACAGAGCAGCTCTGCTGCTGCCTTTTGGGCATCGTGAGCTGAAGGAGGATAAAATAATAAAACCAACTGGAGGCCAGATCAGTGGTCCCCTCCCACCCACCACGGTGCTTCTTCACATCATTGCTGACGGGCATGGAAACGAACACTACCGTTTTTACTCATCAGTGAGCCAAGGAAAGCGGGGATTTTCAGAGCAAAGGCAAAAGAGTTGGCAGTGAGTCTCAGGATGGATGGCTCTCAGGGCGAGGAGAGCCCAGCATGCTCCATCCAGCGACTGATGTTTCAGCTGAGGGGATGTTTTACTCTACAGACCCGGGGTGTTATTTCAGGACACACACACTGGATTTGCTCTGCTCATGGGATGAAGGAAGGTGAAAAACCATGCAGGTCCTAATCCCACTAGTAAGGAAGATAATGCTTCAATAAAAGTGGTGCAGTAATGAATGACACACCATGTATTGTAATACAGTAATGTATGAGCACAGTGAGGAAACAGAAATCTCTGCAACAGAATAAGAAAGTGGGAAAAAAAATGTTGGAGCATGTGAGGAATATAAAGAGAAAATGAGAACTCACTCTCACTGTGCTGTCTGGCTGTGTCTACTTGTAAATCATATAATAAACAAGTGTTAATAATCCAGAAAACAGAACAGATTTTCAAAAATATAATATTTATAACTTTGAATATGATTAAGAGATGAGAATAAGACCCAGGAACAGCCGGGCGGTGGTGGTGCGTGCCTGTAATTCCAGCACGCAGGAGGCAGAGGCAAGCAGATCTCTGTGAGTTCAAGGCCAGCCTGGTCTACAGAATGAGTTCCAGGACAACCAAGACTGTTACCCAGAGAAACCCTGTCTCAAAAAACCAAAAACCCACTGCCATTGTTCTTGAGTTCTCAGTAGTCCTCATTGTCCGCTATGTTCAGCAAGTCCGGTTTTATCCCATGCTTTTTCAGACCCAGGCCAGCTAGCCTTGGTGAGTTCCCGATAGAACATCCTATTGTCTCAATGTGTGGGTGCACCCCTCGTGGTCCTGAGTTCCTTGTTCGTGCTTTCTCTCCTTCTGCTCCTGATTTGGACCTTGGGGTTGTAGTCTGGTGCTCCAATGTGGGTCTCTGTCTCTGTCTCCTTTCATTGCCTGATGAAGGTTAATATTCAGGAGGATGCCTATATGTTTGTCTTTGGGTTCACCTTCTTATTTAGCTTCTCTAGGATCATGAATTATAGACTCAATGGTACTGGACCAATTTCTAACTGAGCTCCATAGCACTAGAGACTTGGGTCAGAAGCTAGATTAGCAGTGAATGTGCGGACCTCTTATGAGATTTGGGAGGAGCTGATAGGGGAAGAAGGAGACCCATGCTGCCATAAGGGAAGCCCGAGAGGGATCCCCCCACATCCCTGTGAAAACTCGATTCAGATGAAGCTGGGATCCTTGACTACACTGCAGGGAAGTATTTCAAGGTGAGTCAGGAGGAGGCATAGTCAGAGTTTACTGAGCCAATGTTTTATCAGCAATTTAAGCAGATTTAAGGGTTCAGAGAGGGGGAGAGAGTCAGGTAGGCAGAGGACAGTCATGCATCTTTTAGGTCTGCCTGGGCTTCTGAAGAGGCTGCTACTCACTGCCTTAGTGGCTATACATATAGATAGCTTGTGAAGCTGGATTGTTCAAAGGATTTGAAAGACAAAATAAAAACATTTTTCTTATATTTATTTTTAGTTAGAAACTTTTCTTTAATAAATGAGATTATAAGCAGGCTTGAGGTTTATAGGTTAGTAAGATAAACACATAGGGGAAGAGGCTGAAAAGAATCCTTGATATCCATTGGTCCCAGAAAGGCCAAGGCAAATGGTTTCACTGCCAATATCATTTGCAATGTGGGAGATTCTTGATGCTCAACCCACGGCGGTGAGCAGCTCCTTTCCTGTGCTGCAGCCCCTTAATTTTCTCCACCTTTCTATGCGGTGCTGAGGATACAGGCCCCAGACTTACTGGTGGCTTTTCCGGATGCCTCTCACAAGGTTTACTGTGAAAAGGGAAGTTGACAGTGAATGTACTGACAGGGATGTTTTAGTAGGAGGAAGGCAGAAAGTGCAGGCATGAGCTTCACTGCCCTCTGTGTGCTTCCCCTTTGGCCTACCCATCCTTTGACTCAACAGGCCCAGCCAGGACACTTCCCAAGTTGAGTGCTGAGGACACCAAAGGCTCACAAACTGGGTATCATTTTCATGTTTGTAAATAACAATGTCTAATTCGTGTTCAATTTTAAGCATTTTTTAAAAAAGTAATTTGACCAAAAATGTTTTCGTGTAAAATAGGAAAAAATTAGTTGGTTCTTACCCAACTTAGAAAAATAAACAAACAAACAAACTGGATAATTCAGAGTAAATCTCCTGGTAGTTGAAATGTCCCTTTTGTTGAGGGACAACAACAGAAGGAGGAATTACAGAACCAATTTGAAAACTCAAAGGAATAAACTGAAGCATCAGACTGTCAAGCCTGGGACATTCAGTAAGTCATAAGCAGGCTGTGGCTAGAATTAGAGGACTGGACTATCACCCGGCCCCTGCCAAGACAAGACGGATTGCTTACGGTGGGACAACATTGCACAGTTTCTCAGAATGAGAATCATCCCAACTCCCTAGCAAAAGGATATGTGAACCCTCTTCAAATGAGAACAGCTCTCTAGAGCAGGTCTCTCAACCTATAGGCCACAACCTTTTGGGGTCGAATGACTCTTTCACAGGGGTCATCTAAGACCATCAAAAAACACAGATGTGTGCATTCATAACAGTAGCAAAAGTAAAATCACAGTTATGAAGTAGCAATGAAAATAATTTTACATTTGGGGGTTGCCACAACCTGAGGGACTGTATTAAAGTGTTGTGTGATTAGGAAGGTCGAGGACCCTGTTCTAGAAGCAATTTTCCCCATATAATTTCTAGAACATAATTTAAACCAGTTGTACAAAATAGGAATCTTTGAATGACAAAACAGAAGACATAGAGGGTAATATAAGTCAGTTAAAGGCTATAACTTGTGGAGAATGAAGAAGTCTAGTGACCCGAAGGACATACAAGGGCTATAGCTAGTCATGCTGCATTCTATAATGGAAATTTACCAAGTGGGTGTATTATAAGTACTCTTGTCCTACGTACACGTGTGTGCACATCACAATAACTGTGGGCGATGATGAGTGGGCCAGTTCGCTTAATTGTAGTAATCACTGCCCCACAACACACATATATGTATATGTATATAATGTATATAGTATATATATATGATGTATATAATGCACAACATGATGTGTATTCTGAATAAATACAGTAAGAAGTCACTATCACAAATCAAGAGAGAGCCACTCCATCATGACAAAGTTGAATTTACCAGGAAGATAGGATACGTCTGATTTCATATACACTATCAACAGAAACTCAAAATAGAGCTGTAACTGACAGAGAAACAAAACTACTGACACATCTGGTAGGTTTTATACAACATACTTCTCATAGTAAATAATATAGCAAAGAGACAAAGGTCATTTATTGTATAGATCTCAGCACAGTTTGTACACTAGCCCCAATGGACAGATATGAAGCATGCTTACTGACTTCAGCACACAAGGCAAATTCACAGAAATTCACCATACGCTTGCATATAAAGTGATTACTAGTAAATTTAAAATTCTGTTTGAAAATTCAAGAAGTTATAAGTGAAAGTAAAATGTAAAGTGTACAAATATAATTCCCCCAAGCTGATTTATAGAGTTAAGTGGAATGTCTCAAAAAATTTACAAAACAGTTTATATGCCTGCTCCCCCAGTGTGTGTGCATACATGTGTGTATATGTGTTCATATGTGTTTATATTCATATATGTGTGTGTATGTGTCCATGAGTGTTTGTGTGTATATGTGTATATATACATATGTATGTGTATTTGTGTGTGTGTGTGTGTGTGTGTGTGTGTATTCTTGCTCTTTTATGACACTGGAAAGGTTAACTAAGGACAACCAAGATACACTTGAACAAGCACAAAGTGGACAGCCTTACTCTGACATCTGTGAAGACTAATTATAAAGTCACAGTAATTAAGATTATGGAATTGGGGCAAGGAGGAAGATTAGGACAATGAAGCAGAAGAGAACATCTATAGGACACCTCATTTATTACAAAGCTGTCACTGTGGAGTAGTGGCAAAGGGTGGCCTTTTCCACAAATGTATTACAGGAAGCACCTTGGACATCCATGTTGAACATAAAGAGAAATTTAAATCCTGCCTTAAACTGCTAAGAACAAATTTATGGAATGAATGAGCTATAAATATGAAAGGTTAACAGTGACCCTTCCAGAAGGCAGTGGTAGATGACAGCATCATGACTTGGTGTAAAGGAAGCACTTTTCACAAGACATGAATGATACACTCACAAAGGCGACACAGATACATGGGACCATGTGAGCATTAGTAACTTCCGCTTACCCAAAGACTTTATGCGAATGACAAATATACATATCCCACAGAACGTAGGCTATTTTGCAATACATATGCCATCTGTTTATATCTAAATTACATGACAAACAGCTACAGGTTGGTCAAAACTTTGAAAAGTGGGATTGTCACATTACAGAGTATTCCGAGGACAGAGAAAGATTGTGTTACCACTACACACCCATCACAATGAGTATTACTCTCAGACAGAGGATGCTAAACACTGAAGGGGCTGAGGAGAGACAGGAATCCATAAAACTGTGTTGGAACATTGTTCAGCATTGTTGGCTATGGTGCATCAGGACCGATGAAGTTCACATCTAGGCACAGACCCGCAGAATGAAAGTCGAACACAGAAAAGCATGTGTAAGAAGATTCGTTTTATCTCTGTCTCCTTTCATCGCCTGATGAAGGTTAATATTCAGGGGGATGCCTATATGTTTGTCTTTGGATTCACCTTCTTATTTAGCTTCTC
>NW_004949095.1:3082538-3083830 GCF_000317375.1 Microtus ochrogaster
ATGGCTCTTCAAGCTGATGAGGGAAAGGGACTTGATCGGGGGAGGGGGAGGGAAATGGGAGGCGGTGGCGGGGAGGAGGCAGAAATCCACAATAAATAAATAAATTAAAAAAAAGGAAGATTCTTTTTAGAAGTATTTATGATAATATCTAACTAGAGACAACTTGGAAGTCCACCAAAAACCAAATGAATCAGAAAATTAGATTCTCTTCATATAATGAAACTTAACAAAATGAACATGAAAATCACATTCACAAATGAAAGCATGAGTATAGCTTATAAACCTAACATTATGTAAAAATTCAGAAAAAAATGAATCCACTCAAGGGTCAAAAACTATCAAATGACTCTCTAGTGTTTGGAGATTAAGCACATGTGATAAAACTGCAAAAAAAAAAATCCCCCTTTAAGTTAGGATAGTTTTTCCTTTGAAGGAGAAAGACAAGATGACATTTGGTGAGTATATGTCCCACTTCTGGGGGTCTGGTAATGCCTGTTTCTTGATTTTGCTTGGGTATGTTTTATGAAAAATTACTGAGCCTACCACTTTTGCTTTTATAAACTCTTTGGTAGGTAATTTTTTTTATAATACAAAATCCAATCACACTCACACATGCCTGGCACGACACACATACTGAGCACAGAATCCCACATCCACCACATACTAGATGGGTAAAGAACTTGGGGTCACATCTCTTCCCCAGCTTCTTCTATCTTTCTAGTAGAGAGGAATAAAAAAAGAGAAAGATGGGAGTTTTCATGAAGAGCTCACTTCTCAAGTACAGGCATGGTCTCTCTTGCTCTCTTGCCATCACCTCGTTGCCATGGCAACCGCACATAGAAGGAGAGCCTGTGAAGAGAAGGAGAAATGCATGGGTGATAACCTGGATTTCATTGCCTCTTTGTGTGAGGAAGTCCTTGCTGATAACTTCTGGAGCCCTGAGCCTAAGTGCCCATTAATAGACAATATGCTTTGTGTTTTATTTTCCCTCCATAAAACAATGCAAAACCTTTGTTTAAAGGCTCACCTTTGCTACAGGCTACGGCTAATCCCACAATCACCCAGCAAATATTTCTCAAACTAGATATTCTTGTGTGTCAGAAAAGCAGGAGGCATGGTCCTGCATGTGGAGTCGTAAGTCACAAGCAATGCCACACCAGTTTGGAATTATGATTAATAGGATGGTATTTATTTAAAGGGGAAAACTTACAGATCACAGCCCTCTGCACAACCAGGAAGGGAGTCTAGTCGCCAGCGGAGCAGGAAGAGAGCGAGGAGAGGGAAGTCGCTGC
>NW_004949095.1:3084925-3091565 GCF_000317375.1 Microtus ochrogaster
AGAATCTATACCAATATATTTGTCTAAAAACAGTAACTCACAATTACAAATCTATTATCCCATCATCCCTCTTTTTTTTTTAAATGATCCCTGAGCTTATAAAATTTCTCCCCTAACCCTCAGTCATGCAGTGTGCTTTGGGAAGGGGTTTGCTGGGGTTCGGTGGGGGTGTGGGCTAAAGGGAGCAGAACTCTCCTGCCCAGGAATGTGCGATTTGTATCCATTCAAGGTTCAGCTCCTTAGTCCCAGTCATTTGGTATGTGAAGAACTGGAGGAAAGTTCGGAACACTGGAAAGACTTCCAGTTCCACCAGATGTAAAATCCAAGGCATCTGAAAGCAGAGCAACACATCCTGCTCCACCAGACAAGCGAACAAACAAAGAAAACAACAACAAGAAGCAGAAAAGACCCAAACCAATTCACTTGAAAAACACCGGTCTATGAAAGAGACGAGAACAAGATCTGTGGGCCAGCAAAGGAGTAACAAGTCCAAAGGTCCCCAAACTGAAATCTTACCTTCAGCTGAAATTGAAATTCCTCATGTGACCCCCCAAAGGGTTCTATCTCAACAACACTCTGCTCAGCAAGAGGGTTCAGACCAAGATTCTCTATGGACTGCAAAAAGAAAGAAAAAAAGGAAGGAAGGAGGGAGGGAGGGAGGGAGGGAGGGAAGGAAGGAGGGAGGGAGGGAGGAAAAGAGGGAAGGAAGGAAGGAAGGAAGGAAGGAAGGAAGGAAGGAAGGAAGGAAAAAACCAAACACACCAAAAAACTAAAAACCAAACCAAACCAAAAAACCAAAACCAAGCAAACAAACAAAACCCCCTGAAGTTCAGGGCAGGTAGGAGAGGGCATCTTAACCTCACTTTTCATTTTTGTTTTTGTGCCTGGAGCATCGTGCTGTGTTTGGTAGATGTGTGGACTCTAATATCCATATTGTTTAGGGCTCATGCAGCATGTAGTTTATTGAGGACCCATGGTGCTCTTGTGCTGTTCTGAGCGCACACTTTAGACCGAAGGACCACAGAGACCAAACTTCACCCACTGAGCCTAAGATGGATCACAGTGGGGCAGGAAAGTAGAATCCAACTGGGCCAATGAAATGGGAGGCCGTAGTCTTAGTTACTTTCCTTATTTCTGTGACCAACTATCTGGCAAGAAACAGTTTACGAGCAGAGAGGCTGTTTTGAGGCAGGGCTCAGGCGATAGCCTGAGTTACGGTGAGACAGACATGGCAGGTGGGAGTTTGCTCTTGTCTAAACGGACCAGGAAGCAGAAAAGCGAATGCCAGTGATCTCTAGGCTTTCTCCTTGTCCCTTTTTGTTTAGTCGATAACTCAGTCCTTTGAGGTGGTGCCACCCACATTCGGGGAGGGGGTGGCAGGCCTTTCATCTTCAGTTAACCCTCCCTGGGAACACCCTCAAAGACATGTCTAAGAGTGTGTCTCAGGTGATCAGGTCAAGGTGGCAATGAAGAGTAACACCACACCAGGGCAGCCTCCAGCCTCCATTGCATCTGCAGAGATCTAGCAGGAGAGTTGGGTGGTGGGAAGACAGGAAGGATGAAGTCAGACAGCATCACATATCCATCAGGAGCTCACCTGTGAACCATCAAGGTGAGTGAGGAGAAAAGGAAGCTCAGAGACGGGGATGGGACTACAAGTCATCCTAAAACAAAATGGAAATGGGGTTAAGAAACTTAACATTAGCTAAAGGTCAAGTCAAAGCCACCTTACAAAACAGTCAAGAGAAACACCACAGGTACTTGTCTCTCAGCTCCAGGGAAGGAATGGGATAGAAGATAAAGTCAAATGGTGCAGACAGGCACCAGGCTAACACCCTGTCATGGTGTATGGTCACAGCACATGCCACCAGACTATGAGTGAATGGAGAAGGGAAGGGGTGAGGTCCTCATCCAGCCACAGGGATGTCCTACCTAGCAATTTTGTCATAGTGGAATTTCCAGTGTGGCTTTGTATTGCAGGCAGCAGAGAGGGCTGAGAGAAATAAACACTCTTTAGTCTTGATTCCACGGCGCATTCCAGCGTATGACCTTGGCAAGCTTCTGTCCTTAACAATTTCCTCATTTGCAAAGCCACATAAACACTGTAGTAATTCCATTGTGAGTACTTGCACTGTGTTCAGTGCAAAATGGAATAGTGTAAGGCCAAGGGCGTCCTTTGGGATTCTCCTCTATGATGTCATCTCTGCTACGCACCATGGGTCTTCCAGACAAAGCCAAGTGAGTCTAGTTGGGGGAGATGTGGCTATGTTCTTTCCCGAGACCAAGTCATGACCCCCGTAAAGCTAGCTGCTCACAAACAACCCACAGGCGTCTTAAGTAGGGCCCAGTGAGATGAAGGGAGCTTCGCTCTGTCCTCTCTCCTAGTATGACTGCCATATAGTTATGCCCTGGCCATCTACTGCTGCATGTGGGCTTTTTGAAACATGTACATCATTTCCGAACCTCTGCACTTATAGGAACATTAATGTCAGAGACCTGTGATTAATTTTCTTTATTGTTCTATAGGTATCTGGAATAATACTGTGTTCATTAAATTCTTGTCCATAGAGCAAATTTATCTGATATACAGACTGTTTATTGGATGGCTTCTCAGGTGTGGGTTTTGTTGTTGTTGTTGTTTGGTTGGTTTTTGTTTTGTTTTCTTTTTCAAGACAGGGTTTCTCTGTGTAGCTTTGGAGCCTGTCCTGGAACTAGCTCTGTAGACCAGGCTGGCCTTGAACTCACAGAGATCCACCTGCCTCCGCCTCCTGAGTGCTGGGATTAAGGCATGTGCCACCACCACCCGGCTAAAGATTTGCTTTGTCTCATGGTTTCAGAAGTTTTGGTACATAGTCAACTGAGTTCTTTGCTTTGGCCCTCACGTGAGTCATCATGTGAGCTCAGGACCTCTGAAAGACCAGACAATATTCTTAACCTCTGAGCCATCTCTCATCAAAATTTAAATTTATGCCCTGACAATGCTGAGGCATGCATGGGCAGCCCATATACGGTGGTTCTATTGAACTTATCCACTATTGATACAAGCTCAAATTATATTTATTTCTGTTTACAATATTTGTACACCTATGGAAAGTTATTCTATCAGATTGTATACATGCATATTTGTACCTCTGTTTATGATATTTTGTATATTGATACAACTTTTAGGATATATTTTCATATTGCATTATATACTATTCTTACCTCTGATCAAGATACTTATACATTGTTTACATTTTGAGGTCATTTGTCATCATTTGCTGCACATTTGTTTACAGATTATTTAATATTCTGATATAAATTCTTAGTCTTTAAGTTATACAGGTATTAAATATTATAGGTCAATATTTATTCATATTTGTTATACATATAGTCAGATTAATTAGGTTCTTTAGATACATAGAGATTGTATTCTGCCTAGATAGGTAATCTTCAACCACTTCAAGGATCTGTAAAACATGTCATTTAAATAACTTAAGGTTCTGTTGACATGAGACATGATTGCTCCTGACAGCACCAATCTATTCCTGAGAGAATGTTGAGCACGGAAAACACTCCACTTGGAGTTTGTTTTCTTCTTGGCACAATTGGCCTTTGGGCAAGGAACTGGCCATACATCAACCACTGACAAAGTACATGGTATCAGGTCTGGATAAACAGGACACAAGGAAAAGGACTGCCAAACCTTGCCAAGACAGGGTAAGATGGTTCTGAAAATTTTCCTGACTCTGAAAATGGTCTGTCAGTTATGCTAGGCCTTAGCCAAAGTTGGTTGCTTCAATGTTGCAAATGAGACTTTGGGTGATTGCCCAAGTGATTGCCATTTGTCTCCATCATATAATGCCTGACTCGAGTAACATTATCTCCCTTTTTAGCCTTCAATGGGATTGAAGATTAGATAGTCGTAGTTACCTTCCTCTTATAATTTAGCCAAGCCTATTTCTGATGCAAGACTTAGACTCTTTGGAATCAAGTGTTTATTAAAACATTTATCATGTGTTCCTTGCTTAATATTGTTTATGTTGGTTGTAATTTTATACTTGATATCTGTTCCTACTGTATATAGTTTTGTATTAGGTTTGGATCACTCTTATTTAGACAAAAGGGGGAGGTAATGGGAAATCTTTGTCAACCAATTATCTTTAAGAAGTGGGACCAACTTAGGGTGTGGCTTTCTGGGACTCGAAGAAAAAAAAAAAACAGTGCCCGGCCCAGGTGCGCTCTCTCTGTGTGGTTCCCTGGCAACACAACTGAGCTTGGACTTCTCATTCCTGTTTCGTGCATTTGCCCCTTATAATAAATAAAAATATAATTGTTTTACCTTTTAGCTAGCCTGGCTATTTCACGAACTGAGAGAATTCAACAGTCCATATTGGGTTTCATGATCTAAGTTGATAAGGGTGACTGACCATGTCTCTTTCTCAAGAGGGACCAGATCTCATTACAGATTGGTTGTGAGCCACCATGTGGTTGTGGGAATTAAACTCGGGATCTTTGAAAGAGCAGGTTATGCTCTTAATTGCTGAGCCATCTCTCAAGTCTCTGGTGCATTTTTTAAAGGTCCATAAAGCCAGGTAGGTGCCACAGATGCATTGCTGTTAATTGGGTTTTTTGAGTGGCCAGTTATATCAATGTTTATACTTGAATAGCTTCAGTCCTGAAGTGAAGAGGCATGGAACACACTTCTCTGTCTTCATAGGCAGTGCAGGTTCGGTCAGTTCTTTTACAAATATGACCCAGCACTGCTAAGCTGGACAACTGAGTAGAAAGATACTGTTGTAGAGTCTATGGGCCAAATGGCCTGGGGTTGCTGAGAACACAAAACCTCTGGGTTCAAACAGTTTACTGTGAGCTGAATTGCCTCCTGGCCATCTAGTAGGAGGATCAGGGGAAATAAAGCACAATGGGAAAGAGAGGGTATTAGGAAAATACACAGGAAGAGTCAAGCAAGGGAGCATCAGAGAGGCCATGAGACATTGTCTTCTCTATGCTCCATCCCTGTCCATGCAACACATATCCCTGCCAGACTCTGTGAGAATTCAGACCTGCTCTGAATCAGTATGAACTGTGACTTTAGTACAATGTTGAACTTTTGTGTTGCAAATGACAAGAGAAATGGATCTTTTGTGCAGTGTCTATGGTGTCTCGAATCAAAATGACTTTGAAAAGAGCCAAGGCTGAGGTCCACATAGGGTGGGCATTCTACTTACTCTCTCTGTTGCTGAAATAAAATACTGACCAAAACACCTTGGGAAAGAATGGGTTTATTTTTACATATACTTTACAATCCATCACCTGTAAAAATCAAGGTAGGAACAGAAGCAGAAACTACAGAGAAATGCTCTTTACTGGCTTGCTCTACAAGGCTTGTTTTCTTTTATAATCAATCACTGATCAAGGAAATGTCCTCCCATTGTGTCCACAAGTCAATGTGATGGCGTCAGTTCCTCAGCTGAGGTTTCTTCTTTCTAAGCGATTCTCTATCCTGTGTTAACAGAAACCAACCCAGATAGAAGGGACTGAAGAAAAGCTACCACAAACCCAAACTGTATGTTATAGTGTGACCAAGGATGTATATAACACAGTATGGTGAGAGGTTAGAACATTCTTTCCTGAGCTTGCTGAAGGTTCAGAAGATAACTATCTCGTTTTCATTCACAATCCACTTGCAGCAAAGGAGTCTGGTTATCCTGGTAGCAAGACCATCAAGTAAGACATCACCTATGGAGCATAGCATTGTTCAGACTCAGAGAAGGAAGGGGCCATGGTGGCTCCTGTGTTCTTACTGTTCATAGATGCAAGTCACCACTGAAATGCCAAGGCCAAAGGAGCATCTTCTCTTTGCTTCCTCCTTTTCCCCATAATATGTTTCCTTTACTTGGGGCTATGTGCTATCCTTTGCAGTCATTCATTCTTTGTAAGAGATGACATCAGACACAGGTATGTGACCTGCCATGATTCTGAGTGCACAAAGATGACTAAGAATAAACAGGTAGGGCAGTGTGTAGGGAACCTTGAATGCTCTGTGGAGAGCTGTGCCAAGTGCGGAGGACTTCAGGAAGGAGTGCAGTGTGCCTTAGCAGGAAGGATTCTTGGCATGCCTGATATCTGAGATGCATGCTTGGGAGGATGTCCTAATGAACAAACAGGAAGCAGAGGCATTTTAAGCAGAGAAATTATACTAACTCATTACTTCTTTCACTCATTTAACTAATATTTACTCAGTACCTGTTGTGGGAGCTGCGGACCGCTTCCCTGCCACCCCAGCTCCCGGCTGCCTGGCTCCTGGCTGCCAGCTAGCTTATGCCCTGCGGGCCTGCTTTTCATATCGCCCGGCTCCCGCACAGCTAGCTTTACACCAGAAATAACAACACACAAACTCTAATCATTTAAACACTGCTTGGTCCACTAGCTCTAGCCTCTTACGGGCTAATTCTCATATTTTGCTTAACCCATTTTTAGTAATCTGTGTAGCACCAGTCTTACCTGGAAAGATTCAGCATGTCTGACCTGGCGGCTTGCCTCATTGCGTCTGCCTGGGAGAGCATGGCCTCTGAGCTCACTTCCTCTTCCTCCCAGCATTCTGTTCTGTTTACTCCTCCCACCTATGTTTTAACCTATGAGGGCCAAGCAGTTTCTT
>NW_004949095.1:3092885-3111289 GCF_000317375.1 Microtus ochrogaster
ATCTCTGTGAGTTCGAGACCAACCTGGTCTACAGAGCTAGTTCCAGGACAGGCTCCAAAGCTGCAGAGAAACCCTGTCTCGAAAAAACAAAAAATAAAAACAAACAAACAAACAAAAAACCAAAATTGTCTGTGTATTTTCCATCTTTGTGCGCTTATTTTAACCTCTATTTTGTTTATTTTTACTTTTATTTTTTGCTTTTTGAGACAGGTTCTCTGTATCTTTGACCTGGAATAACTCTGTAGACCAGGCTGTCCTTGAACTCTCAGAGATCCTCCTATTTCTGCCTCCTGGGCATTGGGATTAAAGGCGTGTGCTACCACACCTAGGAGTCACCGAGGTCAATCTCCCTCTGCCTCCCAAGTATTGGGATTAAAGGTGTGCACTACCACACCCAACTACTCCCTTTCTTCCCTTTTTTTGTTTTTTACTTTAAGAACTTTAACTTTTAGTCTGCATATATTTTCAACACACTGTAAATCATTTAAAAATTTTCTTAGTCTTTGAATCTCTCTTTACTGTATATCTCTCTTTTTCTGACCACATGAGTCTTTAATTTACCAAGCAATATCAGTAGGACTAAAGCTGTGGCTTTGACGGCTGGATCCAGCCTATTCCTTAGCTTTCCAGCCTCATGGCTGAGGTACTGGCTATAGCCATGTTTACTGCCACAACTCTATGGCATTTCAAGGTCCCTGCCAGCAAGTAAGCTGCAGCATTATGTCCACAGACAACACACAAGTCCTCTCTCTGTAGTCGGCCCTCCTGCCTCAAACAGTCAGAGTTTGCCCTAGCAGGATGGCCCAGAAAGCCGGCATTTTAAAACAGCACAACATTTTCCTGCTACGGCTGAAAACAAACAAGCATGCAGTCAGCTTTTCAATACCATTTAAGTGTTTCTTGGCAGGACCTCTTAATGAGCTGCAGGGTTTTGCAGCTAAAGCTGAGTCAGGAAGCCTCTCTTAGATGAGAGCATTTGCTTGCCTCTAGCAAGCAGAGAAGAACCGAGAAATTGTTGCTACCAAGAAAACATGCTTTACTCTTTCCCAAGCTTTCTCAGGCTTTCAGTGGATTCAGTTGTCCACATATCTGGGCGCCAATCTGTTGTAGGAGCTGCCGGCTGTGTTCCTGCTGCCCGACTAACTTTACCAGAAATAATTATATGGAAACTGTATTCTTTTAAACACTGCTTGGCCCATTATATCTAGCCTCTTCTCAGCTAACTCTCGCACCTGGACTAGCCCATTTCTAATAATGTGTGTAGCACCCCAAGGTGCGCTTACTGGGAAAGATTCTAGCCTACGACCATCCTGGGTCGGAGTTTCATCAAGTTTGCCTGGGAGAGGGGAGCATGATGTCTCTCTAAGGCGTCTTACCTCACTTCCTCTTTCTCCCAGCATTCTGTTCTGTTTACCCCACCCACCTATGTTCTAAGCTATCAGAGCCAAGCAGTTTCTTTATTTTTTAACCAATGACCTTCCTCCATCAAGTACCTGCTTGGAGACAAGATATGTCCTCACAAGTAAAATAAGAACTCAAAAAGAAATTTTGTTTCTGCTCTTGAGTATTTTACAGTTTAGTTTGTGGTACAGACAAGAAGAGGAAGAGAAAAAGGAGAAGGAAGAGGAAGAGGAAGAGAAGAAAGGAGAGGAGGAGGAGGAAGAGGAGGAGTAGAAGAAGCACTCAGCAATATGTATTAAAAACACAAGAACAGGACAGGAGACAATGGATAGTTCCAGAACTGTTTAGGGGACACTAAAATCCTAGTGGGAGTTAGTGCTGTAAACTTAGGGAACTGGGTAGCCAGAGAAGAGAGCTCCAGCAGAAGGAGGCTGGAGAAGACATGATTAGAATCTTGGGTTTTATTTCTTAGGCAGTGGGGAAAGAGCAGCAAAGACTCTGAACAAGTCAGTGCTGTGATCCTGTTTAGATACAAGGAAAACCACCCTGAGAGTAATAAGAAACACTGCCTGGAGAGGCTCCATGCAGATCGGGGAAGTCTATTTACAATGGCTTTAATGAATCCTGACATTTTTCTGTCTCTCTTTGAGAGAGGGTGACTTGAAATTTTCTATGTGGACCAACTTGTCCTCAAACTCAGAGATTCTCCTGCCTTTGCCTCCTAAATGCTAGGATAAAGGTGTGCAGC
The DNA here is from genome assembly GCF_000317375.1 of Microtus ochrogaster. Lineage (NCBI taxonomy): Eukaryota > Metazoa > Chordata > Mammalia > Rodentia > Cricetidae > Microtus > Microtus ochrogaster. Next base: position 3,095,035 of record NW_004949095.1, read on the forward strand.
ACCACACCTTGCAGAATGTGTAGCCCAGGCTGGCCTAGAAACTTGTGATCCACCTGCCTAGGTAGTGGCCATTTCAGCTCTATATTAAACCAATCACAGCAATACATCTTCACACAGTATACAAATATCCCACAACACTTTCCCATCCCTCCACACAAGGCACAATGACCTCCATGTTTTGAGAACACACTGGTCACACTTCCTTCTTGGGCTTTTCAGATTAGGAATCACATGACTTAAGTTCTGTCACAAAAATCTTACCTGACTCTCGTCTTAAAACCAAAGCCCTCCTTCTCTGACATGGTGTACCCACAGGCCTACTTTTATTTTTTTTATCATATCACATCATTAGCAGCCAATTTATTAAAATAGTTTCTTGACTTAAAACGTTATATATATTTTTCTTAACTTAAAAATTATATAGAATTAAAATTATCTCTCTATCATCTATCTACATATCTATCTTCCTTCTTTCTTTCTTTCTTTCTTTCTTTCTTTCTTTCTTTCTTTCTTTCTTTCTTTCTTTCTTTTGAGAGCCCTCATGTCTCCCTGGTACACCTATCATCCTGAAGAATAAGTGGACTACTGTTATTTTGTTTTCTGATGCATTCCTGGGCCCAGTACTGAACTCAACAAACAACAGGTGTGCAGCCCATATGTCAAATAATCATAGAGTCGCAAGTTTTGCCTGGCACTGACAACATTAAGAAATTTCACCTGTTTTATTTTGAAAGATAAAATGTATCCATTCATGTCCATGCCTTCTGTTTGCCATGATATTTCTCTGACTGGTGGCATATCCCTCGTTCTCTGGGGTTTCAACCTCTTCTAGTCGGTGCTCCTGCTGTTTTCAACAATAGAAATTGAAGGATCCTTTCCCCTGCCACTCACTAACATCTCACCATCTATTCCCGGGGGCAGACCCACATCTCTTGTTCTGCTCAAACAGCTTTAAAAGGGCTCCTATGCCAGCCTCTTTTAGGGACCCTGGTTCAAAGTCTCCGATGACACCCTTCCAGCTCCATGCCAGTCTTCCGTGTTTTAATGATGGCTGTTGGTCAGTAGCACTCTTTCTGTCCTGTGTACAGGTGCTGTCTGCCCTGAGACTCCACTGAGTGTGCCCTGGGTAGTGCATGAGCCTATATATTATCCACACTCACTAGACTGGGAGATGCTTCACTTGTTCTTGTGTCTTCTTCTATTTTTCTGCTTCAGGAACAGCTGAGATCCTGTTAATGAGCCTCAATCTACAAAGTCTCTTTTGGGAGCTGGCATTCCTATTTGACTGGTACTACCATAGTCATGCTCCCTGCCCATGGTGCTGGGAAGGATGCTCCAACAGAAGCTCTCCTATCCAGGCCCTCTGAGGGCAGAGGAGCCTCAGGGTGAGTCCTGGCCAATGTAACATGGACAGAGTGATAAGTGCTACACACCATTCCCAAGACTGACAATGCTGACTCCAAGCCTGCTTATCTGAGACTGGGTGTCTACACTCCCACTAATTCTGGAAGCTGCTTGTTGAAGGACACCTGCCTGTGCCAGCCTGATTGCCTGAGAACATCCCCAGAGTGCATTTTGCAAGACAAAGAAGTAAAGATCTATTGTACCAAGTCGTTGAGGCTTGAGGATTTACATATTATAATAGCTAGGGCGTCTAACTAATGGAAATCTTAGACTGCTTCTTCCATGAGCCTATTGCGATCCAATCCCCTCTCTAGAGAGGGTGTTGCACACACACAATCCACACCCTCCCAGTCCCTCTGTTTCCACATCAGAACTAATTCTCTCCCATAAGGCTCACTTCAGTTTCCTTCCTCATGTGCTTCACCTTCAGGGGACAAACAAAATGGAACAAACAGATAAACTGAGGTACCAGCAGCTCTCCAGTGGGCGCAGGGAGATCTGGGCTGGGAAAGAGCTGATTGGATCCTGTCAGGAGGGACAAGAGAGTAAGGAGGGCACCATCAGGGACCAGTTAGGTTCTTCCTGGGAGGAAGCCTGGAGTGAGATCTAGGTATGAAAAAACATTTCCTTGGCTCCTCAGAGCCAGGCCAAGAAGCAAGTGCTTATCTGCCCTGCGTCTGAAGCAGCACCCAGCTGCTGCTGCCTGTCCATAGAGCGACTTCACCAGTGCTTTGTGTGGTGTTCATGCTGCACTGGCTCCCGTGTGTTCCTGGGACAGAACGGTGGATAAGAGCAGAGATTGTGGGAGAGAGAAATCAGGCTGTCCGTGCTCCTCAGTCATAGTAACTGTTTCTAAAAGGGTCTAGTTCCGTTGCCTGGCTTGGCTTCACAGGCACAATAGCATGTAGCTGGGGGGCTACATCCGGCAGCAACCACTCGTGACTTACCATCTCCTCATAACTAATCGACTCTCTCTCCTCCCTCTTTCATTCTTCTCTTCCTCCCCCCTTTCCTTTATTGCTTCCTTCTCTCCCTTTCTTCCCTGCGGCTCCTCAGATCAAGCCCTCCTCTCCCTTCCTATGTTTTAAAATCATCTAACATAAGAATAAGGTGATCATGAAATGAAGAACAGCAAACATTAACAACAACAATAAACACAATCCTTACAGCATTTACTGTGCCAACCACCATCCTAAGTGTTCTATGCTGATTGACCTAACTCAAAGGAACTCCACGAAGTGGTGGCCTTTTCTGGTCACATTCTCCAGGTCGGGAACTCAGGCCTCAGAGGTTTCACTTCTCTCTCAGGCTCATACACGTAGTCCTGGCAGTGTGTAGGTTTCAAACCCAGCTGACTTCTGATTCCATGTACTCAGCCATGAAGTAAACCCTGAGATATCACAGCCCAGAAATACTAAGGAGGGTGTCTGGAGGAACAGTGCAGGGTTGTGCCTGATACAGTAAATCTGACAACTGCTGGGTACCACTCCTGCTTGACTCCATGCTGGGTCCCAGACCAGATAAAGAACACTATTTGGAGTTTTAAAAGAGGCAGCTTTTGTGTGATGCCCAAAATGCTGAATTAAGCATTCAAAGATCTATGTCTCTGTTATCTTTGTAGTCTTAGACATGTCATTTCAGCAATCTGGACTTCACCCCTGTACTTAGGAGGAAAAAAAAAGATAAAACCAACAAAACAGCCTTATAGTGTAGTCATGTGTTCCAACATGGAAGATCTCTTAACACTTCCAGAATTTAGGTGAGTTATTCGAGTATGCACCTGACACAGAATTCAATTCTCACCAATTGTCTAGGATGGTACTGATCCTGCTATGCAGTTTGGTGGGACAATAAGGGAAAGATGGTGGTGGTGGTGGTGGTGGTGGTGGTGGTGGTGGTGGTGGTGGTGGTGGCGGCGGCGTGTGTGTATGTGTGTGTGTATGTGATAGTCATTGTGTGTGAGTTGAATACAAGAAGCCAACTCAAGGTAATGCTTTTCCTTGAGTTTTTTTTCAAGCTGTTTATTAATATTTGTCCATCAGAGCACCCGACACACATTGTCTCTGTGTGCAAAATTTTGTATGCTGCAAGGGCTCAGGAAGCAATACCCAGACTCTGGAGGAGATGATGGGAGGAAAGAAAAATGAAGAGAATTCATCCTTAGGGCTTTGGTGCTTTGGCTTAGGAAGAGAGTCTTCCTTAGGCTCTGTAGAGAGGGGACTGAGCAGCACCCTGCCCATGCAGCCACGTTGCAGCAGAAGATGGAGAGACAGATAGCAAGGGCTCCTAGAAGCAGAGACAGAGGAAGTACACATACTTCAACAGGCAACTCCCTGGGTGCCTGGAATGGGCCAGGCGCTCTGATAAAGAGTTCAAAGCTAAGGAAGACCCAGAGGTGCTGTTGGGGAAGCACATGCCAGGGAGGAGGCAGGCATCCAAGTACAGGTGCAGAAGTCAACGAAGTGGCTCATCTTGCCTGCAAGTATGAGTGCTCTAAGCAAGGAGCTCAGAGTGTTAAGGTAGTTTGCTTTAAGGTCAGCGGCTCAGAGCTTATGTCCAGAGTATCTCCTTCACCCCAGGGCTGCAAGGCACCCAGCTAGCACTCCAAGGCAACAGTCACTCTGTGTTCCCCACACCCTCAGGATGTTGTTTGGAATCTAAGCATCCCCCCTCTATTTTTTTTCAGCCAGAAGATGCTCACTGAATGCTTACCAGGTAGGTAGCAAGTATCACACCACTCAGTGGCACTAGGACCATAAGATCAGAAGATTGGTAGAGCTGGGAACATAAGATCCCAAGTCGGCAGTACAAAGTCATGTACAAAGATGCTGCCTCAGAAGAGCAGCTGGGCCATGTGAGTGCAGAGATAGGAGAGTAGCGAGCCTGGGATGCTGATGTGGGATGAGGCCAGAGGCCAGATCGGTGACTGTGGCGCATCTCTTCCGTGGGAATTCACCTGGCACCACTCTGCCTTCCTCTTCCTCTTTGAGAAAGGTTTTGGAAGATGCTGATGTTAGACATGGCAAAACAGGCTTTTCCCCCTGAGCTTCCTGCTGCCACTCCCAGGGTCACTGCTGTGGCATCCGCCTACTGTCTCAGGGACAGGCCAGACGTGGAGAGATTTCAGCATAACTTTGTCTTGGGTGGGACCTTCACCTGGTGTAACAAGCTGTTTGTTTTTGCTGTTGTTTTGGTTACCTGAGCAGCGACTCAGGGGAGGTAGTAGAAGGCCTAGAGCAGAGAGGAAGGGCTCTGGCCCATGGCCAGTCAACCTGGGCTCTGAGCAATGGCTACCCCAGATAGCCAGATTGTGCCGCACTGGGAAGAAGGAGGCTGCTCTCAGTTACAATTTTTCTGATTTTCTGAGTTTAGCAATGTGGCCTCCTAAAGGCCACAAAGAAGCGTTGTAGGAGGAGGAAGAAAGGCAGAGCAGATAAATATATATATTGGACAGGACTTCATCACATAATGGAGAAAAACAACACATACACTCTGCCCTTGGATGGCCATTTCCTCCAGACAATGGGGGCGAGACCAGACAACTAAAGGGCCCAGTGTTGAACAAGTCCCAAGCTTGCAACAGCATACCTTTTCCACATTACCCACACCCACTCTGGGACTGTGGCTGGGGTGGCTGTGTGGGGAATTCCTGGTAAAATTTTCCTTGTCTTTTGCAAACTGAGAAGGACACGTGGGTATGTAGTATTCAGAATGCAGCAGAGGAAGGGAACGAGGTTTGCTTACCCTGTCACCCCTTCTTCATCCTACTTGCTGTCTTCTCCAAATGCCTTGCCCCCAACAAAGACCCCAAACTTTTGAAGGAAAGGGGGCAGGTTGTTAAAGCCCAGAGTCTGCCGATACTCTGCTTTAAGGGTAAGAGAAGAGGGAAGTCGATCCCAGAAAGTGCAGCATCCTAGACTCTGGTCACGCCCACCACCTCCCTCAATAGCATTAGTGTCCTGATTTGTGGTGTGGCCACCAGGCAGGAACCCTTTAGCAATTTTAGGGCATACCGGGTCGGAGGTTGTAAGTCCTTCTTGGTATGAAATGGACCTGGAACAGAAACCTAGATCCTATTCTTATTCTTAAAAAATATACCTAAGCAGGCTGGCAGAGCCAGCCATGAGAAAAAGCGGCACGGGCTGGCGGTGGCGGTGGCGGCAGTAACAGACATATAAACATAGGAAATATCCATATAAGAATTTATTAACAAGGAGAGAAAGAAAGAAAAAAAGAAAGAAAGAAAGAAAGAAAGGAGAAGAGAAAGAGAGAGAAGGAGAAGGAGGGAGAGAGAGGAGGAGAGAGGCAAAGCCCGTGTGTACACCCAGAGAGAACACAGGGAGAGAGCGATGGCGGGGCAGAGGTCAGAGGTTAAAAGGAGTGGGCGTGGCTAGGGCAGGGACCAAAAGAATAACATTCCCACATCTTGCTTTTTTAAAAAAGCAAATTAGATGCTCCAGTTTGAAGGAATTGGGGCGGCGAATTCTCAAGACTGCTTCCGGCTGATCGTGGGCGTCGTCTTTGGGGGGGGCGCGAGAGAAGGCTGGGTGCTGGGAACATCCTGGCATAGCTGGTTTCTTTGTTTCTGACCAATGTCTGTGGCATGGAAATGTCTGGTATCTCTTATCCTGTTTAAGGTATTGGCAGAACAAAGAACAAAGTTAAATTAAGGGAAAAAAATTTTAGGACCAGGGGATTGATGGGGTATCTGACCTGTTTAAGATGGATTCTTTAATTCGGCTCCCTGGAACTCACGAGAACTCCTTGGGTTTGTGAAAACAGAAGTTTTAAACATATAATGACTGTAGCATAAGAGATAAATTTGGTTTGAAATTTGTTTGGTGAGATCACCTTGCAAAACCTCTCAGCTGTCAAACTGTCAGAGATCTTTGAGAAGGATAAGATTTTACTTGAGTTACTGATTAAAAATGACAGAGAACTTACTTGGGTGGCACCTAGAGCTACTCTTTTTGGGTCCTCCATGGTCGCGGAAGGTTGCACTTGAACTTTGCTGTTTAGCGCAGGGCCTGATAGACTGCAGAAGATCCTGTGGGCTAAGAAATCTATAGGAAGACAGGCCTACCTTGACCTGAGCAGCTAGGCTGTCGATTCCAGTGATTCTGTCCACGTCTAGAGGTCTTTACTTTAGATGAAAGGCAGGTTTGCCCAATGGTCAGCGCTCTGCAGTCAAAGCGAAATGCAGAAGGACGTTGTTCTGCACATGTCTGTCTTCTGTCTTCTTTGGAGGAAATAAGAGTGTGCTGCTAGGAGCCAACCTGTCTCTTTTGTTATGAAAAGTTTTTAAATATGAAATACTTAAATATCACATTCCCCAGATCTCTGAGCAGTTGAGGGCTGTTTATCAGGTATAACTATAGTATAGAATTTGTTTGGAAAGTTGGGTCTGAGCTTGACCACACTGGCTCTCAGCAGGTGAGATTTACATTTGTAAAAAGGCAGAGAGAGGGAAAAAACTGCTTGTAATATAAGGTTAGTGGCAGAACTGACAATGGTAGAGAACAGTTTAAGAGACTTAAAGGTACATAGCAGTTTAAAATATATGTATTATTATGTATAGAAAGAGTGAACAGGAATTGGGCAATGTGGACAACTCTGATGGGCCCTATCAGAGACATGCCATTGCTCAAAACACATGTAACAGAGTTAACAGGAGGATTTTAGTGAAAACCGGGTGAGAAGGCAGGGTAAAACCGGGAGAGTGTGGCCACATGACCTGGCCCTCAGCCAAGATGGCGGAAAAAAGTCACCTGACCCATCTGGCCTTCAGCCAAGATGGCGACCGCCACGTGTAGTCTGTTCTGTTAGAGAGCCCGCCATGCCACAACAAAAGCTGCAGAGGGAAGGGGCAAAAGGCTGGAACCGAAAAATGGCTGTGTATAGTTTAATGGGGCCATTTATTTGGACAGAGACGGATAAGTGTAAGGCATTAAAGCAAGAGGCCGGAGTGATAGGTATGGATGGCTTGGCTTCCATGGTCAAGGCCATGCAAACAGCCGCAAAAACCGTGGCACCACAAGCCTACAATGAGAACGGCTCCCCGTTAAGGCGAGATGCAGATGGCACGAACACCCAGGCCTTATGAACAGGCGTCCGAGCTCATAAGGGGGGGTACTATAACCTAGCTGAATCGACTCGCAGGCAGGAGGGATTCAGCCTAGGTCAGGCCGCACTGTAGCAGCAAACAAAAAGAAGGAAGAAAAAGAATGAAAAAAGAGAAAGAGGGAGGACTGAAGGCCCCGGGCCTCCAGGTGTGGGTAGGCTGAGGGGCTGCCTAAGGCTAGCTGTCTCAGGCACAGGCTTAGCACAGGAGACAAGCCGGATTGAATGCCAGCAAAGGGAACAACCGAGGCCCTGAAAGCCCACGATTGGAGGTTCCCCCATCCCTAAAAACAGTGAAGGGTTGCCGGGAGCTCAACGGTCAATCCCTTGGGTTAAAAGAGATGGTTAAGCTGGCCGAGATGGAGACACTCACGATTAGTTGATTTGTTGTTTGGAGGAGCTGCGTCCAGGCAGATGGAACACTTGGTCGTTGAAGAGAAGATCCTCGGGTCCTGATTCTGCCCCGGGGAGGGAACTCAGAGTCCTGGCAGAACTCCGGCCCCAGGTAGAAGTCCGGGGCGGGCGAATCATCAGAGTCATGCAGCACAGGGACCAAAAGAATAACACTATTATCCTGTGTTCCTCAACCTGGGGGTTCCGCACACTCCAGGAAGTTGTCTTGGGGGTTAACCTGGGGAATCAACAAGATTATGGATGCTGACTGACCTACCCCAGCCATGGACCCCTGTTATCCCACTATGGAATTCCAAGAAAAGCATTACTTCAGGAAGGATCACACACTGGTCACCCTTCACCTCATCGTGCAGTCCAGTCCTCCAGGCTCAGAGCAGCTTCTCCCTCGGAGCTGAAACCTGCACTGTGAACTCATCTCCATCTGCTCCCTTATCATCCACTTTTACAGCAGCTCGCGCTTATCTCCTGACGTACCGTGTGCTAGCTCCAGCATGTCCTCACAAGCCGCCAGAGGCCGAGGCAGGGGATTAACACAGCATCCCTGTCCCTCGGCGTGCACTTGAGAAGAGGCTCATGTGTGGATGCAAAAGGCCCAGGGGCTGCAAGACAGAGTACCCCCACTGACATGGGCGGGATATCAAAGGCTCCAGAAGGCATCTGGGAGGTGACTTCCTGAAAAACAGAAGATCTCGATGGCGGGTGGTCAGGGTCTCAGTGAAGGAAATACTTCTTCCCAGAGTGAACAAGTTGTGGAGGCAGCGAGCGATGCATGTGCAGGGAGCCACTGAGAATGGGCACCTGGAGGGCACAATCTGGCTGGTTCTTCTAAGTTATTGTATGCATTTGTGCCTCCTTCCTCTGGGTTTTCCTGCCCAACATCGTGTTGGTAGTGACTTGATGAGGCACAAGGAAGAATAGTATAGTGATATCTCATTTGAATTTTCACAAGTAAAGCTTGCCTGAGGGTCGAAAAGCAAAACAGCCAGCCACTGCCTCTTACCTCTACCTCAGTCCCAAATGGCTATCCTGCCTCCAGGAATCCTCAGAATGGAACTGTGTGTGAGAACTGTCTCCTCCCATTTTATATTCCTCTCTAGTACTGGGATTAAAGGCATGCACCACTACCGGCCAGTTTCTATAGCAACTAGTGTGGTTACTGGGATTAAAGGTCTGTGAGGCTCATCAGTGAGGCTGTTTTACTCTCTGAACTTCAGGCCAGCTTTATTTATTAAAATCCAGATGAACTCCCACTACACAGTAGCAATAGGACCAAGTGTTTTATAGACCAGAGACAGTCACTCTAGATCAAGGTTTTCCATGAATGGGGAGCTTTGTCCGCTTGTACCCCAGTGAACCCTGAGAAACTCAGTGTGGGCCTTGGTTTCCCAAGAGACTTTTGAAAGCATTCCCTGCCAGACAGAAGGCAGCTGATCAGGAAATAGCACCCCCAACATGGGTTTCTTCTTCATGGTTATTATAGACAGGGGTGACAACAACTGGCATGGGGGAGATGAACCCTAACATGGTGAGAATGACGAAGGGATGAGAGGGGGGGCACACTGGGAAGTGGTGTGCTCCAGAAGGCTCTGGCTGTCCAGACCGCAGCTCTCCTGCAGACTTCAGGAGATGAAGATTATCTCCCTGCTCAGATCCTCCCAAGGAGTCCTGCATGGTGTGGCTGCTGCTCCCTTTTCCTAATGGACATATTCAACTTTGAGATGGCAAGAAAAGACCTTTGGGTGTCAGTCCCACAGGGCAGTTTGGCTGCCTCCCTCAGGATCATCTGGGGATTTCCAGGAGGTCCCAAGTCACTGATTGGAGGTTAAGGTTTGTATTTCTTCTTTTTCCTCCAATAAGACCCCTAAGCTTGGACTAAGAAAGAACTGGAAACACAAATGGTTACGGACACCTACTGTATGTAGGGTAGGAGGCAGCCCAGCTTTGTCCGCATGTCCAATCACACTCCCGGATGGTCCTCAAATCACAATCATCTTTCCCAGTAAAAGTTCACCTTTGGGTTTGTCCAGGTGTAGGGAGTCCCTCATTCACGTGTAAATGCTGCCACCTGCTGGTTACTCTTAGATGGCCCACTATTCTCCCTCTGCCTGTTCTGAAGCAGGGTGAGCTGGAGCAAAGTAACTGCAAACACTCTCTCTTGCCCCTCTCTCCCTCTCTCTCTCTCTCTCTCTCTCTCTCTCTCTCTCTCTCTCCCTATTTCTCTCTCTTCTTGTTGTTTTTTTCTCAACAGTGGGACATATAGCGCCTGCTTTTATTGCTTTACTAGTAAATAATGCTCGGGAGTCAGATACTAGGACATAACCCTGGTAGATCCACAGAGCGACAGAGAAAAGATCAGCTGACTCTCTTCTCCACCTGCCCCAGTTTAAAAAGCTAATCTTTCCTAGCCCCTTCTTATGCCTCTTCGTGTCTCTCTATCTTCACCTGGGCCCACCAGAAAACTCTATGGTATATTCTGGCCAGCTGAACGTGGACTCCACCCCTGAATCAAGGTTTACCTCCATTGGCAGTGTCAGAGCGACAATACACACCAATCTCCCGCAACAGGAACACTGAGAGTTTCACTGTCCCACAGCCATCTTCTTGATTCTCTTTGTGCCTCTCATTCAAGCATGTCTCCTTGTCGTCCTTCAAACAGCCGCCAGTCAGCAGGCAGGTCTCGCTCACCTTGTCTTCATCTGGCTCAAGTTAGCATGCACTTATGGACCACCTGATAGGCGCTAAGTGTGGGCACAGAGAGAACAGAGAGGATCTGTGCTTGTACAGAATGGGCGGATAAGAGCAATTTCTGTCTGGAGTGTCATTTGAGCAGAGTTCTACAGGATTAACTGGGGTAAGATACATGCATAATGGGAAAGAAAATTCCAGGCAAAAATTCCAGACAAACAAAATTGGATATGGCTTTTTAAAACATGGAAACTAATTGATTTGTTTTTTGACCTACTTCTTTGTTGCTCCTGAAAGATGGATGATGAATATTTCCTTTTAATTTCTGGGCAAATTAAAGGATCAAGCAGAAGCGAAAGGAGCTTCTCAGTGGCTAACAATTAGATTCGGAAGCTAAGGGGCTTCCATGTCTGTTGTGAAAGAACCGAAAGGATGCCTGAATCTGTGGGAAATGCATCATGGTCACAGGACGCCGGAGGCAGAGGACATGTCTTCCCCAGCAGAGAGTCCTCCAGACCAGCAGAACAAGAGGAGTCTGGATCACTCCTCCCACACCGGTCCCTGCAAACCCCAAGGCAAGCATAAGAACTCCAGAAGGAAGTGGATCCTCTCACAATGATGGGGTAGCCTTGCACAATTTTTAAGTTCCAAGAATGGCAGAGTCATCTTGGAGTCAATAGACCTATGACTTTCAGATTAAGAGAGCCCAGATGTGACCCTGGCTCTCCATGTGGGAAATGTCCAAGGACAAGACCTCTTAGCCTTATGAAGGACTCAAGGATCTTGGCATATCCCTAGAATCAGAGAAATACTAGTTCAAATCAAGATGAGAAAATACAAGAACTCAATGTTCTTGCAAACCTAGGATTTGCCACAGAGTTGTGCAGATCATGATGTGGATAAGATCAAAGCAGTGCCTCTGTTCTGGGGAAAACTGCAACAAAGGCAGTACTGTGCTGGGTGTCTCGGCCTATTGGCCTTGGCTTAGTCTCGAGTGATCGGATGAAGAAAGTGTACAGCTTTGACGTCTATGGAGACACATCCAATGTGTGGCAGAACAGAGGGAGGGAGGGAGGCACCCTGGCTTTGTTAAAGTATTCAGAAAAGTCTTAATAACTGACTTTGGAAGATAGAAAGACATAGAGAAATGGTAAAGGCCATAGAGTTTAGGTACTACCGAGAGTCTGCAAGGAGCGGGCATGCCTGGATTACAGTTCAGGCATGCCTGGCTTGGACAGGGATTTAGAGGGAAGAATGACGTGGCCAGGGCAGAAGGCTGGTGGGTGGAGTCAGAGTCCCACCCCTCTGAAGGAGAGTGGAAAAGGCCGAACACACAGTGAAAGAGAAAGTATCCATCACACCTATACGTCTAGAGCTTCATCTTTCCTAGACGCTTTCCGGAGGATCTCAGGTGCTGCGTTCTCACCACGGAGTGGCAGTGAAACAGACCGTGGGATGTGTTTTCACTCCCACGTATGTACATGTGCCAGGAGGGAGGCACATGAGGGATCTATGGCTACTATTACATACGTGATATTGTGGGCTATGCAACTTTTGCTACTGGTCCCAGAAAACATCTACTGAGATCTCTGCTGACCCGTTCAGTGGTAGCCAAGAGCAAGCAGTGATCCTTCCCCAACCCACTGCCTGCAGAGCTTGGCTCTTGAGGTCCTGGTCAGGAGCAAGTGTCCCAGCAATGAAGTCTTCTGGTCAGTTATGTTTCCTGAATGAAACACGCCTCACATCTGTGCCATTTGGATAGCACTTAATCTTCTCTAACTGAGAAAGAACTAGATTTAAAAGTGTGGTAAGTATCAAAGAGACCGCGGACTCTGGAATCAGACTACACGGGTATGGATATTTGCTCAGCCACTTATTAGCTTTGTGGTAGATAAAAGTTACATAGCCTGTGCCCCTGTTTTCTCTTAAGGAGACACAGACAACACACTCTGTGTTAGGATATGAACCCAGCAGCTGGTAAGAGCCTAACTCATGCAGAGATGTGTGGTTTGCGAGACTCCAGGGTGCCACTTTGTAGTGTTGAACTAGAAAAAGGAAGCTTCAAAGTTTATAGTCTGGTAGAAGACTTGGGAAGCCCTTCAGTGACTAGTTAATTATTTTCTTGAAGTTTGCTCTGGCTTCAGAATCAACTGGACAAGGAATACTGATTTCAAAGGTGGCTAACAAGACTATCTGAGACTGGTCAGGAGGGCAATAGCTCAGGACATTCTGTGGCTCAAGAGGTCCTGGACATCTGGCCAAATCTTCCCTCAGAGGGCATTTAGATTTGCTTTATGTTCCAGAAGGCCATGCTCATCGGAGGCCAAAGACAAACTAGAGGGCAAATGTGGTGCTGTTTTCAGTACCGGAGTCATACACCATCTAAAGACTTCAGTGGCTTCTCATTCTTAATCCCAGTACATCTCAAACACCATGGCATGCCCCTCACATCCCACTGCAGTGCCCCGGTTAGTAAGAACAGCCCTTGTGACCCTCAACACTAACCATCCGGAAAGGTTCACAGCTCCTGTCTGAAATGCAGAGAATTAAGTAGCAGGGCCACAGGCTTTGGTTTTCAAAGCATAGTGGGAAGGATTGACATGTGACAGAGGAAGAGACAGTTTCGTATCTGCAGGGCTGCCCTTCCCCCTTCTGCTTTCACTGAGAGTGGCTTTTTTCTGCACCTTCTCAACAGTTACTTGTCTTCTGCATCCTCTTGCAATAGAGAGAGAAGGTACCTTTTTCACTCCCCCATGCTGTTCAGATCATTCTCCCTCTTCGCTTAAACAGCAAAACTTTGAGCCAGAAGATAGCTCAGTGGTGGGAAAGCTCTCATCACACATGCCTGACAAGTTCAATGCCCTAAACCCATGTAAAAAGCTGGATGCAGTGGCATGCATCCATATCCTAGCATTCCTACTGGGAGACATGAGGCAGAGACAGGAGAACCAGCTGGAAGTTCATGCACGAGCTAGCCTGGAGTATGCGTATGGCAGCAGAAACGACAAGAGAGACCCTGCCTCGACAAAGTGGAAGGTAAGAACCAGCTTCCAATATCTGTCCTCTGACCTCCTCCATGTGTGTGTACTCCTTTATGTGTTCATGCAACATGTACACACACACACACACACACACACACACACACACACACACACACACAAAATAACAGCCCAACTGTGAATGCCAAATAGTCTGTAATATTTACTGCCTCTTAGTGCTGTTTCTCACGGGCCCCCAATTGCTTCTTCTCATTCATTCATTCATTCATTTAGCTTACATATATTTGGGCAACAGAACTCTGTCTTTTATAAATCCAGGCCTGTGCCCTCTCCGTGCTTGCACCCACATAGCTAACCTCGGCTAATGGAAAGCATGTGTTTTCTTAGCCCATCTAACAATAGCTCACAATCCTAAACTCAAGTGAACCTTTTATGCTGTCTGGCAGTTATGGGACCACTCATTCTGCTAAAGAATACTAAGCATCCTCTTTCTCTTTAGACTTTCCACACTTTCTTTCCCACTGGCCATTGTGGCTGACCAACCACTACTTCACTGAGAAGTAGCCCTCACAGCGCACTCCCTCAGCTTTACCCTCAGCATCACCCCACACACCTGATTCACGTCCCTTTCCTGCTATCACTGGAGCAGGACCACACGTGTAGGGACGCTGCATTGCCAGGGCCTTGCATCCCATCTGTCGTCATTTCCTCGAGCATACCATCACATCTCTGCCCTCCTCACAGCAGAGCTCTCAGTGACCTGTTTTTCTCATTGTAATTCCTCTCCGGACTTAAGTCTGCTCCAGCAAGGCTTTGCTCCCATGATGAATGCCAGTTCAGAAGCCTTATCAACACGAGTTCTCTGCAGCATTTGACACAATGGACCACACCCTTCATGACCATTTTTTTCTTTTGATCTTCAGGATATCACATCTCCCAGTCTCCTTTCAAAGCCCTCTTGCTCACTTCTTTTTGCCTCTTTTGAGAGACGTTTCTCATTTTCTCCTGTTCACATTTAATTGCCCCACACTTAAGATGTTAACTTTCTTGATCACCGAAATGAATTGAGTACGCACATAATAACCCTACATTCTTACAGCCACATGATTTTTGACAGAGAAGCCAAAAATGCACATTGGAGAGGCGATTACATCGTTGACAAATGGTGCTGGTAAAGCTGGATAGTGGTGTGCAGAAGAGTGAAGCTAGACCCTCATCTCTCATTCTGTACAGTGAATGGGACAAGGACTTCAACACAAGACCTGATATCCTGAATCTGATGGAAGAAAAAGCACAGGTCTTGTGACCAGGATCTCTGTACTACACACATTAAGAACAGCTACTGACAAAAAGGACCTCATGAAACTAAAGCCTTTTGTACAGGAAAGAACACCATCATCTGAGTGAAGAGGCAGACTAAGGAATGGGAAAAAGTCTTCACCAACTACACATCTTTTTTTTTATTGAGCTATACATTTTTGTCCACTCCTCCACCCACACATCTGACAGAGGGTGGCTGTCTAGAATACAAAGGACTAAAAAAGCGAAAAAACACTAAGAGTACAAATAATTCTATTAAAAATTGGGGTATGGAAATAAACAGAGAACTTTCAAAACAATAAATACAATAGTTAAGAAACAATTTTTTAATGTTCAATGTCCATAGTCATCATAGAAATAAAATTTTAAAATAAACAAATAAACCAACTTTGAGATTTCATTTTACCCAGCCAAGAATGGCTAAGATCAATAAAACAAATGACAAAAATTCTGATCTGGATGTAGGGAAGGAGCACATTAGCCACTGTTAGTGGGAGTGAAAACTAGCATAGCAACTATGGAAATCAGTGGGGAGGTTACTCCAAAAGCTAGAATTAGATCTACCATAAAGTCCTGCTATACTGCTCCTGGCATATTCACAAAGGTCTCTCTATCTAAACTCAGAGACACTTGTTCCAACATGTTCATTTCTGCTCTATCCAACAATAGCCAGGAAATGGAAACAACCTGGATGTCCATCACTGACGGAATGGATAATGTAAATGTGGTTTATATACATAATGGGATATTACTCATTTGCAAAGAAAATTGAAAGTGGCCTGCACTGCCACCTGAGGCCATGGTGATGTCTGGGTTCGTGTTACCTCCAAGTGCCATGTCTGGCTCTGTGGTCCGATTGTAGCCAGGGTCCATGTTGATGTCTGTGGCCCATGTAACCATAGAGGGCTATGCAGATGTTCATGGTCTGTGCTGCTGCTTGAACCCATGCTGATGTCCTCAGTCTGTGCTGCCACCAGAGATCAGATTGAGATCAGTGGCGTGTGTTGAGTCAGAGGTCATGTGGATGTCCGTAGTCCTCGACGTCTCCAGAAACCTTGTGTAAGTCTGCCATCCATGCTCCCCCTACTGTAAAGGGCAAGGAAGCTACTTTTGCCATGGCGTTAGTGACTGCAGACTCACAGAAAGAAAGAGGGACATGATGTGGGAGTGTCATATATCAATCTGTTGATTTCATTGGTTAAGCAATAAAGAAACTGCTTGGCCCTGATAGGTTAAAACATAGGTGGGAGGAGTAAACAGAACAGAAGGCTGGGAGAAAGAAGCTGAGTCAGTGAGTCACCATGATTCTCTCA
>NW_004949095.1:3115274-3117772 GCF_000317375.1 Microtus ochrogaster
AGTGAGCTCAGAGACGCCATCCTCCCCTCTCCCAGGCAGACACACACGATGAAGCTCCGACCCAGGATGGACTTAGGCTAGAATCTTCCCGGTAAGACCGGTGCTCACAGATTATTAGAGATGGGTTGATCGGGATATCAGAATTAGCCAGTAAGGCCTAGAGCTAAAGGGCTAAGCAGTGTTTAAAAGAATACAGTTTCCATGTAATTATTTCGGGTAAAGCTAGCTGTGCGGAGCTGGGTGGGAATGCAGCCCACCACAGCTCCTTCAACAAAAGAGTCTGCAAGACATTCTGCAGGATACAGCAGAAAGTGACTGAACTGTCTTTGGAATTTCCTGCTTGATGAAAATGTCTGCTGGATACTATGGGCCTGAAGGCTGAATATGGATGCCCCAACGGTACAGAGGAACTTTGGGTGACTGTCCAGGCAGTGAGATGTCTCTGGCGTTTATTTCTTATTTGTTTAGGTAATATTATATCCTTCTGGAGTCTTTGATGGAGTTGAAGAATGGATAGTTATAGTTTTCCTTAGTTATGATAAAAGATAAAATAGATACAAATATTGTAACTGTAATTCTTGCTTGAGAATTGTTTTGCTATATGTAATTTTACTATGTTAAAATGAAAGCCTTCTTTTTTGTTTAAACAGAAAAAGGGGAAGTGATGTGGGAGTGTCATATATCAACCTGTTGATTTCATTGGTTAAGCAATAAAAAAACTGTTTGGCCCTGATAGGTTAAAACATAGGTGGGAGGAGTAAACAGAACAGAAGGCTGGGAGAAAGAAGCTGAGTCAGTGAGTCACCATGATTCTCTCACTCCAGACAGACGCAGGTTAAGATCTTCTCTGGTAAGCCACCTCGTGGGCTACACACATTATTAGAAATGGGCTAGTCCAGGTGTGAGAGTTAGCCGAGAAAAGGCTAGATATAATGGTCAAGCGGTGTTTAAAAGAATACAGTTTGTGTATTGTTATTTTGGAGCATAAGCCAGCCAGGCGGCCAGGGTGCTGGGAATGCAGCCCCGCCGTTCCTATTTCAACAGGGACACAGAAGGCTTCTGGGACAATCCCCGTGCCCTTCCCCCCACAAAAGTAATAGCCTAGACAGAGCTCTTAAACATTGTGATAATGATGCTGAAGTGTAGCTCCCCACAACTGATGGCTACTGGTGGGGGTTCTGGTGGGCAAAAGACTCAGTTTTCTTTAAGGGGTTGACCACCAGGAGTCTGACCATACTCCAGTGCGTGTATGTGCAACATGAAAAGGACTCGTTTTTTATTTATTTATTTTCTTTTCCTTCTTTTTTTAAGGGGGAGGTCCCAAGGGTTGGAGGCAGACCTGGGAGGAGTGGGAAGTGAGGGTGTTTGGGGGTTCATGTGAAATTCCTAAATAATCAATAAAATATTATGAAAAATAGCAATAAGAGGAGGTTGGACAGAACAAAACAGGAAAATTGAAATTACAAAAATTTCAAATAAATGGACGAAGCTAAAAACAATCACTCTGAGGTAATCCAGACGTAGCCAGACAAATGCTGTATGTTCTCTCTGATAACTTTGAATCTTTGTATATACATGTGTATTTAAGTTAGAGCAACCATAGAGGGCAAGAAACTAGTGAGAGGTCATGTGGGTAAGACTTCAAGGAGCGATAGATGGGCCACAGGGAGTATGAAGGGGGAAAGGGAAATAGTGAAAGGGGTGAGTGGGGTGAAGGATGGGAGATCAGGGTCAAGGAGGGAGTATAGAGACAGACTCACACTAAGAACCTTTGACGATAGCAAGTGGAAACCTACTACTGTAGAAACTGCCTAAAATAAATATGTTATAATATACATCATGTACATATTCACCATATACATATACATCACATATATACATATACCTGGCTTAAATGGAGTAATATGTAATATGGTCACAGTGGCTCCCCCGGACACAATGTCTACCACATAAAAAGGTTCAGTGTCAGATGCAGGCTACATCTTTTGGAGCTGTTGGACAGTGGGGTTCTGTGGAACAGGCTGTTACCATTGCTCTTGGTTATGCTTGAGAACTTGATGGTAAGACCCTATTGCTGAAGATACCACATCCCCGAACCACAGTGCATGGGAAAATGAAGCTGGGACTGACCTGGAAGCTAGTTCCTATTGACTAGCTTTGGTCTTACCGGAAGATTCTATACATGCATCCTCAACAGTCTTTCCAGATGTAAACTCTGCACATGATAACAACTGACCTGGCAAGGGTTGAACTCAGACTCAGGGCTGTTGAAATAAGAGTGGCGGGGTTGCATCCCCAGCACCCGGCCGCCTGCATGGCTAGCTTTGTACCCGAAATAATTACACGGAAACTGTATTCTTTTAAACACTGCCTGGCCCCAATAGTTCCAGCCTCTTATTGGCTAGCTCTTACATATTAATCTAACCCATTTCTATTAATCTTTGTAGCCCATGAGCTGGCTTACCAGGAATGATCTTAACCTGCATCTGCCTGGAGTG
>NW_004949095.1:3118339-3118939 GCF_000317375.1 Microtus ochrogaster
AGCCGAGAAAAGGCTAGATATAATGGGCCAAGCGGTGTTTAAAAGAATATAGTTTGTGTGTTGTTATTTCGGAGCATAAGCTAGCCAGGTGGCCAGGGTGCTGGGGACACAGCCCCACTGCTCATATTACAACAGAGTGGCACCCGACATGATGGACTAACTCCACTTAAAAAAACCTGAGAAGGCTTAAAAATAAGGGAGAGAGAGTTTAACACAGATTTTTCCTGTTTGTTGGTGGCGTGCCGTAGAGAGATTTCCTGATTCGGCTTGAGAGAGAGAAGAAAAAGAATATAGAGAATAAAGTTAATGGTTTTAAAAAAAAGGTAAAGTCTTTAAAGAGACAGAGTACAGATAGTTATAGATTAAAAGAAATAAAGAAAAATTAGCCATATAAAAATGGAAAATTCACAGAGAGTCTGGATTATGTACATTGTGTTTTCTTTAAAATTTTTGACTGTGGAAGGAGCTAAGTACAGAGAGACATTTCATTATATGGGCTGCCAATTGGAACCAAAATGGATATCATGAGGGTATGACTTCAGAATTTGGGTCTAAGGATATGATGCTTTGGAGAGGGTCTTCTTTTGTTTTCACAGAGGA
>NW_004949095.1:3119039-3122323 GCF_000317375.1 Microtus ochrogaster
TTTCCCCCTTTAAATGTAAAAGAACATTTATAAACAATATTTTGGGAACATGGGTGCAGTTTTTCTCTCCAAACTGCTTCCTGCTGAATGGGGGCGTTGTTAATTAGGTCTTTCATGGTATAACCTGTGTGCCCGGCTAGCTCAGTCGGTAGAGCATGAGACTCTTAATCTCAGGGTCGTGGGTTTGAGCCCCACGTTGGGAACACCTCCCCTCTCTCTGTGTGGCTCCCATCTTTGTCTCTTTTGGCTCTTTGCTGAAAGTTGTCTCCCAAGAGGCCCTCCTGGTCATCCCCTGTCTGCTCCCACTTTGTTCTCTTGTTCTGTCCACACTTCCTTATTTTACTCTTCTTGATAGCACTTCATGAGTATCAGCCTCTAAAGGTCTGCTTAGCCTCCTCTTGATCCTGCCAAGACTATGAACTCTGGGCAAACCTGGAGGAGGGTTCATCTCCTTTGCTCCTCCCTCCTTTGTTACTTTTATCTTATTTTTTAAAATCCCTCACTAGATCTCCACACCCTGGGACAGTTCTAGAATAGCAAGTTCTCTAGACAGGGTTTTTGAATGCATTCATGACTTTAAAAAAAGATCACTGTGGTTGTGGCAATAGAGAAAACCCAAACAAGGGCAGGACTCCTATGTGCTGATTCATGAGCTAGGAGGGGAAGAGAAAAACCTCTCCTAAATTTAAGTCAACTTGATTGTTGATGGTGACATTTATATTTGAGATAGCAAAGTCTGGGAGAGGAACAGGTTTGGGGAATTCAACTCTGCACAGTTAAGTTTAGGATGTTAATGAGTTAAGTAGGCAGAGGAATACACACATTTAGAATCCCGAGATGTATATTTGGTAGTTGTTAGAATAGAGAAGGAATTTGAGGCCATAGATATGGATGAGATAATGTACAAACTGTAGAGAGAAATGGGAGGAGGGAGAGGGAGGAGAAGGGAGACAGGAGGAGACAGAGGTGAGGGAGGGGAGGGGGAAGAGGAGGGAGCGAGAGGAAGAAGGGGGAGGAGAACAGAGCTTAGGCCAAACTCCAGTAAATGCTGACGTTTAGCGCTAACATGTGGTGGAGGACAATGGAAAAGCCTAGCATCATATGAGTAGGCCCAGGAGGGGAAGGGTTTTCAGGAGGGAAAGGCCGCCCAGCTGGTTGAGGTTGAGCTCAAGGAAGGGCCTGAAAAAGATCATCCCATATTGAGATGTCTCCCCGGAGCAGTTCCAATTAACTGGGGGAGGGAAGCCAGAGTGTGGAGGGCTTGCAGAGTAAATGGGGTGAGGGGAGGTGAAGAGGGCATGTTCATGGAGAGAGTTCTCCAGTCTGGCGCTGAGAAGCAGCATGAAGAAGGGTAGGACAGGCCTCTGATCCGTGACAGCGCCTCCTACCAACTGCTGCTCCACTGGACTGGCTTGGGAGGGGAGACATAAGCGTCAGTCCCAGGTTCAGCGGTCATGTTCACATGGTGCTGTGCTGTGCTGTCCCAAAAGTGCTCGTTGTGTGGACCCAGCAGGCAGTGTGGTCAGCAGATGACCCCCTCTAGCTGCCGGCTTATCCAGGGTTTGCCTCAGCTCACAGGAGCCTTCTAGGGCTACATCCTCTGTATGTCCCCCGCCTCTCTTGACTTGTATGCCGGACACACTCACCTCTCAGCCTAGTGTTAGATATTCTCGTCAGCAAGCTTTTGTTGTAAAACTTCATGCCAAGGTTGCCTGAGGCCTATCCTGCTGCCCCCACCCCCCATTTCCTCCAGAGGTACTGGTCTCTCACTGGTGTCTTATACCCACACTCTGTCTTGTTGCCTGCTTCCTACGACACAATTCAACCAGAGGCAGAAGACCACTTGTCCAACTATATATAGCACAGTAGACAGACGAAGCTGCCATTACTGTGGGGCCTAGCACACTGTGGCCATCAAGCAAGACCAAAGCTGTTGGTCTAGTGAACAACTGAACTAGAAAAAGGCATGGTCAGTTCTGCTCTGCTAGCAATGGCTGACCAGATGCGCTCAGAAGTTACCTTCAGTTTGGGGGCCACAGGAGAAAGCAGCAAACATCATTAACTGCTGAGTGGAATCACGGGGCATAGGGGCAATGGGACTCTCCTTTCTGGGTTTTTTGTTTGTTTGGTTGGTTTGCTTTTGTTTTGTTTTTCTTATCTGTGGTTCTTCACGTATTCTGCTTCTAGCGCCACACACTTGCCCTGTGCCTTGTGAGTTCAGTGCTGTGGTCTGAGGCTAAATTTGACCTCAGTTCACCCTGGCCAGGAGAGTCCACACATTCAAAGAAGTGCAGCATCAGAAAAGGAAATTTCTTTAAAGAAATCTGGCTTCATACCCACAGCCAGAGCAGGATGAAGAGAGGCCTTCTCCAGCAATGTGCCGTGCAGCGGTTGAAAGAGGAAGGGGGGGGGGGTGTTTTTATGGAAACCCCAGTCGCCTTTCCTTCTCTTCTGTGAATTGCTTCTGTGTTCAGGCAGCCGACTTAGACAGCTGTGAGGAGAGGCATGTGGGCGTGATGGGGGCCTTGAGGAAAAAAAGGCCTCTTGTACCTCTGCCAGTATCTGTAGGTGGTGTGACCTGGGAAGACTGAAGAGCCCGGAGCTTCTCTGCTGCAGCAGCGATGAAAGCCGGAACCCCAGTGGCAATGTTCTTGTGAGCCACAGGGGGAGCCCGAGTACTGGGAGTCAGGAGGTACCAGTCTGGTCCAGAGAGAACTAACTGGGGCTGCTCTTCCAGTGAGGGGAATGAGGACCAGAAAAGATGCGGAGGAATTTGAAAGCTGGGAGACACTGTCCTTGTCCTCTGCTTGACAAACACAAAATTCATCCCTTCCTTTGAAGCTAGCCCAAAAGCCTTTAAGGGAAGACTTCTCAAATCCCAGGGAAAGCCAATTATCCCTTTCTCTTTATTGTCCGCCGAACTGCCTTCACAGAGCCCGGTCTGCAGCAGGCACGGAAAGCCAGCAGAGAGCAAGGCATGAGCCGGCTCCTCTCTGTGCCAGCTTGGCGCAGGTGTGACTCATGCTTCGTGATAATGGGGGGACTTTTTGGAACACAGATTCTAGGTGTCTTGTGGGCCCCAATGAGCCTCGAATTATCATAATTAGACCCTCCGGTTATGCTTGTGTACAGCACGGTTAAAATAAAGTTGACTTTTTTAAGTGCTTTGTTTTTAAATTAATTTATTAATTGGTGATTTTATTGATGTATATAATACAGTCAGATCTCGTTCATCTCTTTTTTTTTTGCTCTTTTTTTTTCTTTTTTTTTAAATTTATTTATTT
>NW_004949095.1:3128246-3130145 GCF_000317375.1 Microtus ochrogaster
CCGTTTGCCAGTGACCTTGCCAACAAGGGGCCTACCTCTTTGATCCAACCGCAGTGGGATGTCTGCTCTCCTTTTTGCGTGCCCTTCCCCGCCTCGTGCGTGCCTCTCCAGCTGTGCCGTTCCCCGCTGCTGCCTCGCCGGACCCCTCTGGTCCCCCGCCGCTTGCCTCTGCCTCCACGCCGGTCCCTGCAGCTTGCTTCTGTCGCCGCCGGTCCCCCAAAGCCTATTTTTGATTGCAGCGCTGTGTCGCTCCGCCGCCGCCGCAACTGCGCACTGCTCCACCGCCGCCACGACTGTGCGCTGCTCCGTCGCCGCCGCGACTGCCTCGTTCATCTCTTTTTGTGACCTCTTCCTACCTCCGTCTCCCTAGTCACCTTCCATCTTCATCCAAGTTCCTATCCCACTTTCTGACTTCTTAGTTGTTTTTGTTTTTGTGTTGTGACCCGACTGGGTTTAGCCAGGGCTGCTACGTGGGCATAGATTCGAAGTTGTCCACGGGATCATGATCATGTCCACTGGACTGCCACTCACAGGTGGACACATGGTGAAAGACAATGACTTCCTCTCCCCAAGTGTCCATAGACTGCTTTTAGCTCCCCTAAGAGGGTGGGGACCCCATGAGACCCTCCCCATCAATGAATGTTTATGGGCCCTGCCTTGTGCAGGCTTATGCAGACAACCCCAGCTGTTGTTAGTTCACGGTCCCGCCATCCGAGAGCCCTTTCACTGCCCTCCTTCCTACCTTTAGGCTCTCACCCTCTTCCTATCCTCTTTTCCACGATGTTCTTTGAGCCATGGAAGGGTGCTGTATGTTTAATTTAAGACTCAGTCCTCGATAGTTGCTTGTTCTCAGTACCTTTTACCAAACATGACTCTCTCCATTAGCCGCTGTTCGCTTCGAGAGCCACAGCTGGGGAAAAGACCATTACTGACTCTTCCCCCTACTTGTCTGTAGAGTAATTTCCAGCACTAAGAAGGCTATCGAGCAGGAAGGAAACTTTCAGCTCAGTTCTAGCATGGTTTCTCTGTATTTTGTAGCCACAGTCTGTGGTGTCTTCAGCAACACGATATTGCCATCCAGGTCTAGTGGGCAACCACCAGCAATAGCCATAATCTATATAGTTTGGGGGACCTCCAAGGCCTCAAAACAACCAGAATATAAAATACACTTTTAATTATGTCTTAGTTAGGGTTTCTATTGCTGTGTTTAAACACCACAACCAAAAGCAACTGGGGAGGAAAGGGTTTATTTCAGGGTATAGTTTATCACAGAAGGAAGTTGGGGCAGGAACCTAGAGGCAGGAACCTAGCTGGAGCCATGGAGGAACACTGCTTATCACTTTGTTCCTCATGGTTTTCTCATTCTCAAATTCTTTGTTTGCATTTTTTATTTGATTTTTGAGATAGGGTCTCTCTATGTAGCTCTGAGCTGGCCTAGAGCTCATCGTGAGACCAAGCCAGCCCCTAACTCATAAAAATCCTCCTGCCCATGCCTCCTGAGTTCTGGGAGTAAATGCATGTGCTACCATGCCCAGCTTCAGCTGGCTTTCTTACACATACAGGCCACCAGCTCAGGAGTGGCACCTCCTTCAATGGATTGGGCCTCCCCATATCAATCACAAATTAAGAAAATTCCATGGCTTCCCTTCCCTGCAGGCTAATCTTACGGAGGCGTTTTCTCAATTGTGGTTCCCTCCCCACAACTCTAGTCACAAGTCAAGGTCAAGTTTTAAATAAATAACATAAAAATAAAAAGGGAGCCTGGGCAGTGGTGGCGCATGCCTTTAATCCCAGCACTCGGGAGGCAGAGACAGGCGGATCTCTGGGAGTTCGAGGCCAGCCTGGTCTACAAGAGCTAGTTCCAGGACAGGAACCAAAAAGCTACGGAGAAACCCTGTC
>NW_004949095.1:3130245-3152130 GCF_000317375.1 Microtus ochrogaster
AAAAGGAAGAAAAAAATTAAGACACAATATAACTGTCACATACATATTTCATACATACATATATATATACATATATATATATATATATATATAATTAAAATTACCTAAACAGTAGGTATCCTGTGTGCAAGACAATTTTTGGTATAGTCTGTTCTAAAAAGAATATAGCCTGTGGCGCTAAAATGATCCTTGCCCTACTTGCAGGTTCTGTCTGGTAGTTCGGCAAACACTGACATAATGAAGGCGAACAAATATTAGATGCATGAATAAATGCATGTAGAGCAAATAAATGAACATGTATATTTTAACATCTGGAAAACAGAAGGCTGCACCAGATAATTTCTAATATTTGATTTTTCAATCATTTTTACGCTACCCCAGGACTCTGGTAATCCACAAATAGAATCCTGTGGACATGAGATCAGAGTGTTCTATTTCAATCTGCTCATCAATTAAAGATATGCAGCAACTCATAGCTTCCCAAACCTTCCATCCCCGAGCCTGGAACCACCAGCAAAGGCAAAAGGAGCACAGACAGTGCAGGCATCTTACAAAGGTTTCTTTTGCCGTGTTTTTTTCTCTGCCTTCTGCAAGGTCCCAGGACTGAGGTGCCAGTTATCTTTCTGATGCTGCAATCAAACCCCATGACCAAGGCATCTTGTAGGAGAAAGGGTTTATTTTGAGCTTACATTTCCAGAGGATTAGAGTCTATGATGGCGGAACGGAAGTAGAGGGCAGCAAGGAGAAAATGGTGGCCAGATCAACAGATTAGAAATCACATCTAGAACCACAAACAGAAAGTGGAGAGAAAGCACTGGAAATAGTGTGTGCTTTTGAAACCTCAAAGCCTGTTCGCAGACGGACTTTTTCTAGCAAAGCCACACATCCTAAGCCTCCTCAGATCAAACAGGGCCACCAACTGGAGACCAAGTATTCAAATACCTGAGACTTACGGAGGTACCTCAAAGCACCACAGCTGAGATGGGACATGGACAAAAGAGGAGGGGCCTCTGTCACCTGGAGGGGTGTGTTTTCCCCTGGACCAAGGAAACCTTAAGCCAAGTCAAAAGAGAACATGGATATTTGGCTTTTTTTTTTTTGATAACAATCTACTGCTTGTACCTAATTCTCTCATATCTGTGGGCTAGGGATTTTAGAAGTTTTTAGGAAGGTGCAACATGGGTCTCCAGGAGCTTAAGCTCCTTCTTTAAAGAAGGCTGGTATTTTGGAAGTTCACCCAAGAGTTCTAAATGATTCCCTGGGTAAGGCCCTTGGATAGCATGAGGAAGAGACAGCAGTGGGAGCCAGAGGTAGGGGTCTCCGTATTTGGACTGAAGGTAGAGGTGATTCCCACCCCAGGTTACATTTCATTAATAGCAATTGCTTGTCTGTCCAGTGTGTTCTGTAAAGCACAGCATCTTGTTTAACCCTCCTAACTCTGGGGGTTCTGATCTATCATCCACTAAGACATAGAAAGGTTCAGACAAATCACAAGGCGTAAAGATAAGGTTTACGCTGTAGCCATGTTCCAGGACAGGCAAGTTGGGCCTCCTTCCTGTGCAGAGGCAGGTGTGCTAGGGGGTAGGGAAGAGAATGCTTTCAGCTGGGCGCTGTTCTGCAGCAGCTGCTGGGAGAGCTGACATATGAAGCCCTCTGATGCTTGACATCTTATCTGCAGGACAAACCTCCCATCCCATCACTAATTGCCACATATGCCAAGGTAACACACGATGAAGGGCACACATTTATGACATTGCTGCTTCTGGGAGCACTTCTGGCTCCCCAGATGAGTGGATATTCTCTCAGGCAGAACATATGAGGCAAGGGGAGACGAAAGGAGCCAGAAGAACAACTCCCCTCGAGATCACAGCGAATCAGAGCAAGTCAGAGATGAGGCAAGGACATTGGAAAGCTTCTACTAGTTCAAGGATAGAATGTAAGTTATGATTTATGAAAGACCAGGAGGCTGGGGTGGGTACAGTTTAGTCAGTTAAGGTGCAGGGGTATGAGCACCTGAGTTTAATGCCCAGAACTGACATAAACAATAGCACACATGGACCTGGGGACAAACACTTGTCATCTCAGCACTGGTGAGGCAGACATAGGTAAATCTCTGGAGTGTGCTGGCCAGCCCGTCTTCTAGACTGTTCAAGTGAACTCCAGTAATTGAACTTGGATTGGCCAATAAGAGATCGTGTCTTATAAATCAAGGTGGTTGCCCGCAGAGGTTAATGATACCTGATGCTAATTTCCAGCCTCCATATGTGCCATGTACACACACATGCATCAACACACACACATATAAATGCATATACTCATACACATACATGCATATATAAAGAATAGTGTTTTAGTTAGGGTTGTTATTGCTGTGGTGAAACACCATGACCAAAACCAAGTGAGGGAGGAAAGGGTGTACTTGGCTTGCATGTCTATATTGCTGTTTATCATTGAAGGCAGTCAGTACAGGAACTCAAACAGGGTGTGAACCTGGGGGTAAGAGCTAATGCAGAGGCCATGAAGGGGTACTGCTTACTGGCTTGCTTCCCCTGGCTTGCTCAGCCTGCTTTCTTATAGAACCCAGGACCACCAACACAGGGATATTGGGCTGGTGTTGATCACTAATTGAGAAAATGCCTTACAGCTGGATTCATGGAGCAATTCTGCAGCTGAGGCTCCTTCTTCCTTGATGACTCTAGCTTGTGTCAAGATGACACATAACCAGCCAGTACAAGTGGTTACTATATAGCTAAAACTGGGCTGTGCTTCCAAAAATGGACTAATGTTATTTCTCAACAATATTATTAATATATATGCATATACATATATATGTGGATATGTGTGTGTATACTTTTTTGAGAAAGGGTCTCACTATATATCCTAGGTTGACCTTTATCTCAACTCAGTATGTATCCTGGACAGGCACTAAACTCAAGATTCTCCTGCCTCAGCTTCCTGTGCTGGGATTACAAGTGTGGGCCACCATCCTCTGTCTTCATGAAGGTGTTCTTATTGCTATTTTACACCTGAGAAGTCTGAGACTCAAAGAAGTTAAATACATTGATCAAGACCAAATAAAATGGAACCGAGATTTAAAGCCAAGTCACTCAAAACTGAGCAATGAATGTTCTTAGGGCTGAGTTTTGCTTTTTGTGGGTATACGATTACTAATGAGCTTTGTTGTCTGATAGAGTAAGAATATTCAGAGAGCCTTGAGCATGCGTAGGACACTCAGGTGGATCCATGAATCTTTCCCGAGGCTGATAAAAGGCTGAGGCATAAAACAGAGGGCCCTGTGCCTCATCAATCATTCCCAGTGTTTGAGAGCTGCTTGGATCCGGTACTGACAGCTGGCCACAGGCAACAGGGAACCTGGAGAGGCAACCCTAGCTTTAAAGATCTAGATAGAACTTGGGGAACTTCTCAGGTATCACAGTCTAGTCCTGGGTCCAGGGATAACACTCGTTCGTGGACTCAACCAAGAGTCCCCAGAATCCTTGAAGGTGGAAAGACAGCACAGCCTTTCTCCCAGCAATGCCACTCAGCTCCATCCAGCCTGTGTGGCTGACAAGCAGCACTGAGCTCTGCCACGGCACCTCATCAGAGGCCAGTGCCCATCTCATCCCTGTGCTTCAGGCTTCTCCCTCAATGGCTCCTTTCTTCCCTCTTCCACGACAGGGAGGCAGATCCTTATTTGCATACTGCCAAGTTGGACAACTCGGGGTGTGTGTATGTGAGGGGAATGCCAGATTTTAAAGGAGACCTGCAAACAGAAGTGAAGACAATACCCTCCTTGTTTGCAAGCCTGAGGCAAATCTGAGAATGACAGATTTCTTTTTTGCTTATTGTGTATATTTTTGTATGTGCCAGCGTAGGTGTTTATGTGGGGGTAAGTGTGTGCACACACACATAGAGGCCAGAGGTCAAAATTGGGTGTCTCCTTCAATTGCTTCTCTACCTTAATTTTTTTCCAGTATCTCCCACTAGCTTGGAATTTACCTAATAGGCTAAATTGGCTGGCCAGAAAACCCAAGCGGTCCTCCTGTACCTGCCTCCTCAG
Source organism: Microtus ochrogaster (assembly GCF_000317375.1). Classification (NCBI taxonomy): domain Eukaryota; kingdom Metazoa; phylum Chordata; class Mammalia; order Rodentia; family Cricetidae; genus Microtus; species Microtus ochrogaster. The sequence goes on from NW_004949095.1 coordinate 3,134,306, forward strand.
CATCTGGATTACAGATGCTCAGCTGTATCTGGCTTTTTATGTGGATGCTCAGGATCCAAAGTCACAAGGCAAGCACTTTACCAACTGAGCCTCCTCCAAAGTTTCCAGCTCTTAAAAAGAAGGACAAGAGTATGGTCTAGGCCAACTCTTCAATGCCTTGTGGCCTTTAGAGCAAACTTGTGAAGACAAAATGACACAGAGATATGCTTGTGTTGACCAAAGTGCAAAGGACCTAGGATACAAGATACTCCAGAATACAGTTCTGAGACTCCACCTACCCTCTGTATATAGGTCATTAGCATGGTGAAAAATCTCAGGCAGAAAAGATACAAAACATTTGGGTATAGCAGGGAAGAAACTAAGGTGCTGTGGGTTAACCCCTCTGTATGTTGTGAATATGTTTTAATCCCATTGTTTAATAAAGAAACTTCTTTGGCCTATCACATGGCCGAATAATGCTAGGTGGTAAAGCCAAACAGCGTGTAATTAACATACGTTTCTGTGTGATTATTTGGAAACACATGATTGGGAAATGAAAGTGCTGCTTCCGTTTACCCTCAGGGACACAAGGGGCTCATATGATCTTTTGATGTAGTTAGCATCCAGGCCACCCTAGGTCCTGTTAACCGCAAGGATGCCTGCCTCATACCGTCGAGATGGAAGAATGCCAACATGTCCTGAAAATCAGAAAGGAGTCTGGACAGTTTCACATGGGGATCCCAGGGCATATAGAAATTAGTCACTGGTTACAGTTTCCTGTAAGGGTGACAGAAAAACAGACAGTTCAGTAATGGGAACCTTAGAAGCTTTAGCCTTTAGGGCTCCAGTTCAGGGTTCAATTGAAGATGCCATCAATAGCTAAAGGGGAGCTAGAGATCTGAGGGTTAAAATCTGAGGGGTAAGAAGTCTACTCATGACAGGAATCGTCTGTCCATGTCTCTTTATTTTCTCTCAATCCTTATTCTTCCTTGTCCTACCCCTTACAAATGTTTCCAGTCATATGGATCCTTAAAACCAGCAATTCCCCAGCCCTAGCAGGTTCCAGGGCCAGAATTCTTTTGCCCCGTAGAAAATCAGATAAGGGGTTTCACACACACACACACACACACACACACACACACACACACACACACACACAAATCCATGGGAGCAGCTAGTACACATCTGGTGAAATCCTTCATGGAGAAAGTTAGTTAAGAAAGGAATTAAATCATCAGGGAATTCTAGAGGCGAAGGTTAGTGTGCTATGTTATATTTTTAGGTGGTTAAAAAGGTTTATTTTCAGTAAAATATGAATATGGCACAGACTGTATTTTCAATCAACATGCCTCTTCTTTTCTCCCAGTACGCGTAGAGGCTACCAGGTAACTAGGCAACCTATGTAAACAGTCAGGGAGAAGCTGATGGCTCTTGATCAGATAGTACATACACCAGACACTGTAAGTGTCTAGGTCTAGAGTTAGACTTACTGCTCTAAGCAAAGAAGAGACCCAGGCCTCTAAATTAACAGTTCTGGGCTATGCTGTTATCAGCCGTTCTGATTGTGGGTGTTGTGTGGTCAAACTAGAGCAGCAGCTTGGGCAAGTGGTAACTCTATGTCCTTGGAGATCTGTGAATATCTTAAGGGATGCTGTTTGTCTGGACCCTAAACTCTGACCAAATGCCTGCTGATAAGGATAATTGCAGGAAGGCAGATCTCCACATTTACCTAGGTGAGAGGAACGAAGGCCTGGCGGTGGGAAACTGTTTTCACTAAACAGTTCTGAACTGTGGGAATTAATAGGTAACCTAAAGGGGGTTCAGCTACAGAAAAAGGACAATCACTTATTCACTAAACAATGAAGCCAAAAAGCCTTGCCTTTTGGTTTAGGGATTTACCAGATCCCTTGGTTCTGCTAAGGCACTCATGAAAAGATGGCCGAGCAATCACTGTATAATGTCACAGCTTGTAGCAGTTCGGGTTAATGCAGATGGGTTTGATGGGTAGAAATCAAGTCAGCCAAGTGCAGGGACAAGAATGTCTTTCAGAGTAGTGACTGTCAAGATCACACACACAGTCACATAGCTCTGAGGGTCGGCATTAGAGGTTTCCAAGGGAGAATGAGGCAGGAATCAGGCAAAGGCCATGGTTAACAGTGAAGATCCCGGCTAGGACAGTAGCTCCAGCAGTAGAGTACCTACCTAACCTCAGCAAGGCCATGTTTAATCACCGGTGCCACAAAAAGAAGGGGTGTGGGGGGATATCTCAGCAGTTAAGAGCACCAGTTGCTTTGATAGAGAACCCACATTTGTTCCCCAGTATCCAAGTGGTGGCTTACAACCATCCTTAACCCCAGGGCATCTGATACCCTCTCCTAACCTCTGTGGGCACCAGGCAGGCCCGTGGTGGGGTACAAACACAAATGCAGGCAACACACTCAAAAACCAAATCTTTAAAAAATACCTATGAGAAGAAAAAGAGTCAAAACCATAATATTTTGAATTTACATTGTATCCTTGATTTTGGATGTTAGTGTTTGGATTAGATACTTCGATGGGCTGGGCCTCAGTGTTCATAAACTTTAATGAGGCCAACAGTGATTGCGCAATGCAATGTGGTGAGGATTATCTGGGTTGTTGGGGTGTTGTCTTAGCATAAACTCAGTGTTAGAACGAGTTAGTGCTTGCCGTATCTGTCACACACAGCCCAACTCCATCATACAACTCCATAGGCTTCTTGACAGATCATCCAAGGACTCATGCCTGTAAACTATCTAATCCCAAATCCTGAAGGATACGGTCGCTTGAGAGACTAGACGATGAACAAGTGCTGGAATATGGGCTTCTTGAACCCTGTTTGGACTCGGGGGGTATGAGGGCGTCTACACTTCATGCCTCATACCTCTGAATTCATGCCTGCAAAACACCAAGGAGCAGAGTAATCCACTCTCTGAATCACACCCAGAGAATTGTTGTTGGGCGCCAATGTTCCTATCAGAATTATAGCACTAACAAGGGCCACAGGGGTGTAAAAAGAGCCACATTATCCAGGAAATCGGCAACATCTACAAAGTAATGAAACCAGCTAACCATTCTCCCTTCATCTCTCTCCAGTCTTCCTTCTTCTCTCCTCCAACACTGGTCTAGAACCCATTGGGAACGCAGGTTAATTTCACATGAGGCCTTGCCTCGCGCTCTGAGGACTGGGACAACAGGCATACTCCACCACACATAATCTACCAGCTAATTTTTCTGTCTACTTACCATGTTTGGACACCTTGCTGGGCTCTTGCCATGCATTATCAACTTAATCTTTCCAAGCCCTTCACGATGGTGATGCTATCCTGATATCCCCACTTCTTAGATAAGGAGCTAAGGGATGTAGATGTTAAATAACTTGTCCAAAGTTAACCTAGTGGGTGGTGAAATCCAGAACCTTTCTGTCAACCAGCATTCGTTTTGGCCACATAGTAACATCATGAGTAACATATTCCAAATTCCTATTTTAATATTCTAATCATTCACTCTAATGAAAGAATACTAAGAACGTGGGGGTTTGTGTATCTGTATTTTTCTATCATATTAATTTGAATGCCTGTAAATTCAAAACTACTGAGCCTTGCAACTGTTCTCATCACAGTAGACTGGCATGGGAATCAGTAACCAGAGATGGAGAATGAGCTAGGGCAGACTTGGACTCTGTACCCATAAACCATCTCCCTGTGCCTCATACACCAACTACATTGCCAGGAACATTTCTGAGCCAAAAATTGGACCAATAAAAGAATTCAAGGATGACTCCCCATCCATGCTCAATCCACATCTCTGTATAGGTGGGCACTAGAATAGGGGAGAAGGTGGGTACTAGAATGAGAGAAGGATGTACCAGGCTTTTTCCTGGAATGTTCTCTCAGAAAATGATGTGAAATTAAAGGTTCGTGAGCACAGCATGGCTGGAGTAAAGGAAGAGTGGCTTGCTCTGTGGGAGGAAGCAGTGAGAGCAAACAGGAGGTCTAGGGCCACCTGCAGGAGGACTGGAAGGCCTCTGCGGAGGGAGTGGAAGGGAGGAGAGCCAGCTGTGGCAGGAAGGGAAGGCGGGAACTGAGAGAGCCAGAGGTTCAGTTCAGTTCAGGCAGAGAGAGGACAATCCCCCTGTATTTCCCAGGCTGCTCCATGGAGGCAGGCAAGAAGGTTAAATGTCTTATGTGGACCCCACTTCCGGAGCCTCTCCTGAAGCTGCTGCATTGAACACAAAAGGGTGAGACCCAGAGACATCGTGGCAGCTAACAGGAAACTGATTTCAGTAGCTGAGAGGCCAAATGTGACTGAAGCCTGGGCAGGGTGCTCCACGCCACTGTCTGCATTTTCCAGGTAAGCAGGTGTTGATGGGAAAGCCAGGAGTAACGAGTGAGGGCCTAGTGAGAGGTGTCTGGAGTTAATGCCAGCTGCTGCCGGGAGTGCAGGGCAAGGGACAGGGGCATAAGCAGGAGCAGGAGCAGGAGGAGGAGCAAGCCCCAGGCTAGGCTGCTGAAGCCTGTCTGTGTATAGAGTCGGTAAACTCAGGCTGCAGTAGGTCCACAGCTGGCTGACGGGTGTGGACGAAGCTCAGCAAAGGTCTGTACTCTCATGGCCTCAGAAGCAGGGCATCTGAAGAGCAGAGTCTCAGCCACACCCCCTTCTCAGTGCTCCTCTTCCTGATCAGGTATATTTGTCCAAATTTTGCCACACAACCATACCCCAAGCCCCTGATCTCCTTCTAGTCTTCGCTCTGGGAAAGAGCAAACCTCTTCAACTGTTATAAAGGGAAGAAGGGAGGGCCACTCTAGTTATCCACAATGGATGTGGCTTGCCAGCCAAGGGGCTCTCTGTGAGAGAAAACAATCTGTCCTGCATGTCCTGCAGCTCCTGAGGAAGGGGAAGCTAGCAGAAAACTGCCTGATACTCTGAGCAGGCTTACCTGTGGCCCAGAGGGAGGGAACAAGACACAGGCTGTGGAGAACAGGGTGCATATGGGTAAGGAATGTGTAAGGAGAATGGGCCACAAAGCAGACCAAGAGAAATGTGCACAGCATGTTGTCACACACACACACACACACACACACACACACACACACACAGAGAGAGAGAGAGAGAGAGAGAGAGAGAGAGAGAGAGAGAGAGAGAGAGGATGAGACCTAGGTATCTGTTACAGACAAACCCAGCATCCCTGTATCCCCCCAACTGAGAGACTCCAGACCTGACCCAGCATGCTAATCACCTGGAGTTTGCTAGCTGTGTGTCTCTTCATAGGTACATGTGCACACAGTTGCTCTCCAAGATCCCCAATGCTGAAGACATTTCAGACTTGGTTTCTTGTCAAAACATACACCAGTCCACACTCAGACATGTTACAGGGCCAGTGCATTCAGAGGACAATCAGGAGACAAGAGGACATGAAATCCTGGACACACGCAGGTCTACAATATGCCTTCCTTTAATTCACAGCTTTTGTGTGCAAAATCAAAAGTGAGGCTCCCTCCCCCTCTCCGCCATCACCTCTCTCCATTTCATACACACAGTCCCACTGGGCACTCAGCAGGTAGAAGTGTGGAGAGTCCAGTTTAATAAGAGAGGTACAGGACACAACCAAGTTCAAAAACAGCTACTGCCATCCCTGCTGAGGAAGGGGGTGAGGGCGGTGCAAGCAGCTAGTGAGTTTGGTAACAGTGAGCATTCAGTAACTAACATTCCTGGCCTTCCTGGCAGAAGTTTACACAGCAGGCTTCCTGACTCAGTCAGCCCTGGCCTCTTTCTCCTGCAGAGGGCAATCTGGGTCAATGAGCACAGGGAGGAATCCAGTGCTGAGCCAGCACAGCCAAGGTTCCCTGGCCCAGCAAACACAAGGGCCTTTGATGGCTGCAGGGAGTAGCAGCTCTTCCCCCCAGGATGCTGTGGCTACTCTTGGCAGGGCTGACTCCAGAACAGGCCTTGCTCTGGAGGCCTCAGCTAAGGGGTAGTAGTACTTGGGTTCAACATACAGTCATGGAATTTGAGAGAAAATCCCTGAACTGGTGTTTGTGAGCTTTGCAGCCTTGGGCAGGCAGAAAACCTCATTATGGTTCAGGGCCCTGTCTATAAGATGGGAGGAAAGACATGGTTCTATCAGTCTCTATCTGGAAGGTCTCTGGAAGGAATAAGTAAAAGCATGTCTGGGAAGCAGTCAATGTAGCCCCCCTCACTCCCCCCCCCCCACCCCCAAGTGGGAAAGTTAGTGTTCATTGTGTCTGGCATCCTTAAAATGTTCCCCCAAAACTAAAGCAAGCTCGCTCCACTGGCCAGTGACTATTCTCATGCCAAGGCCCTCAGGAGCTCCCCCTTCTGGAGTCACTCACCCACACATTCGTTTCTTGTTTTAACTGGTATGCAGCAGGCTTTGTCTGCGTCTCCAAGCTAAAGCAAAATGAAATTGAAACCAAGACTCAGATGGCTTCTACCTCTCATGCCTACTGTTCAAACCTTAAGTCCATGCTTGTCAAATTGGGGAACACGTACCCTTGAGGGCATGCAGGCTGTGCTTGGCATGAGGTGCCATGGGGTTCATATGGCACACTTAGGGGAAGATTAAACATTGGAGCTAAGTCGGGCAGTGGTGGCACACACCTTTAAACCCAGCACTCGGAAGGCAGAGGCAGGCGGATCTCTGTGAGTTCAAGGCCAGCCTGGCTTAAAAGCAAGTGACAGGACAGTTAGGATGATTATGCAGAAAAACCCTGTCTCAAAAAACAACAACAACAACAAAAACAAAAAATCCCAAAACCATTGGAGCTAAAAGTGAACATAAAATATAAATTCCCATGGTTTTAAGTGGAGCTATTTAAATTCTAGGTGGGTATCCCTTTCTCCCTGGCTACCTCGGCTCACACTCCATGTCAATTAGGGTCTTTTCATCCATTGTGAAGCCCTTGTGAAAGCAGACAGGTGGCTTGTGGAACCTTTCTGGTGTCTTACATTCTTGCCTCCATTTTTCTGGAGATTATTTTTTGCTTTCAGAAGAGGTGACTGGGAAACAGCCCCAGATGCCCATTATAGGATATAACACACTTGCCTTCTGGCAGGATCAACAGGGGCTAACATGGTCTTCCTACTGGGGGACACCATAAGAGAGAGGTGCCTTCAAGTCTGTTTCTTCCTGTTTCGTCTAGCTCCTCTAGCCCTTCTCTGGGCTTCATCTGTTTTGCTAGCATTTGAGGTGTGGGCACCTAGCAAATCCCTCTTCCTCCAGATGTTTCTGGGCTTCTAGCAAGCAGGATTTCCAAAGGGAAGATGGGTGATTTACGCAGCTTCAGCAGAACCCATAGCCTCCTTCATCCCATGATGCTGAACAAAATACTGGATGGCCATCAGGAGGAAAAAGGGCCATGGTGGGGTTCTCATATCCTCTGGCTATGAAGATTAAACACACTGTTGTCTCCTCATCCTCTGCCCCTTCTGCAGGAACCCTGTGCCAAGCAGAAACTCTTTCTAGGAGGAGCAGACAATTGAAGAGCCTGGCACACCGTGGCATGAATGGACTCCCAGGATAGGTGGAACAAGGTGTCCCTTGGCAGTATGATTCATGAGACCAGGATGCTGAGCTTGAACTTGGAGAGTGAAAACAAGGATGGTGGGGAAGACATCTCTCTAGTCACTCAGAGCAACAGTAACTTGCTGTGTGACACTCAGTCCAGCGAAGGGAAGTGGTCTGCGTCCTTCAGCACTGGCTGTGTGGAGCAGAAACCAGAGGAGATGCCTGGGAGGACCACCGACTGGGGAAAAAAGGAACTGAAGATCACCCAGATTCAAAACTCCCCTCAATTAGAGGAGGCTCTCAGTGTCCCTTTCAGAGACTTCTCACAGAGACAGCCTCATAGGGACTCTGTGGGCAATGACAGAGGCAAGAAGGCAAACAAGGACACAGCCTTGGAAGTCGGGACCAGTTTCTTAGATAGTGAGGGGTCTTTTTGGTCACGGAACAGTGCAGATGCATCCCCCTCAGATAAGAACTCTCTAGAGCAGCTTCCAAGGTCTGAGAGCACCCCAGTTCAGACTTCAGTCTCTCGTGTTAGCCCAGCAACAACGTTGGGCAATGTGCAGGGCAGAAGAAAAACACAGGTGGACCCAGGAGGCAGAGGGCAGGAAGAGAGTCCCGACAGGTGTGTGCAGGATGGGCGGGCCCTCCAGAAGTCCAGCAAACTTCAGGTCCCCGAAGAGCACCATGGTGCCAAACCCTATGTGTGCCAACTCTGCGGGAAGGCCTACTCTCACCGCAGCACGCTCCAGCAACACCGGCGCCTGCACACAGGCGAGCGGCCATACAGATGCCCCTTCTGCGACAAGGCGTATACCTGGTCCTCCGATCACCGCAAGCACATCCGCACCCACACTGGAGAGAAACCCTATGGGTGTCCGGACTGCGGGAGGGCCTTCGTGCGCTCCTCCGATCTGCGCAAACACCAGCGCAACATGCACAGCAACGACAAGCCCTTCCCTTGCGCCCAGTGTGGCTTGACCTTCAACAGGCCGCTGTCACTTCTGCGCCACCAGCGCACGCACCTGGGCGCCAAGCCTTTCCGCTGCTCTTCCTGCGGCCGGGAGTTCTCCGTGGCCAGCCGCATGGTGGAACATCAGCGCGTGCACTCTGGCGAGCGGCCCTTCCCCTGCTCCACCTGCGGCAAATGCTTCACCAAATCGTCCAACCTGCAGGAGCACCAGACGCTGCACACCGGCCAGAGGCCCTTCAAGTGCGCTGATTGCGGGGTGGCCTTTGCGCAGCCCTCGCGCCTGCTGCGCCACCAGCGCATCCACACCGGCGAGAGGCCTTTTCATTGCGCTGAGTGCGGTCAAACCTTCGCCCGCTCCTCCACCCTAAAGCGGCACCAACAGATCCACTCCGGGGACAAGGACTTCCTCTGTGCCGAGTGCGGCAGGGCCTTTCGTATTGCATCCGAGTTGGCGCAGCACATCCGGATGCACAATGGGGAAAGGCCCTACAAATGTGAGGGCTGCGGCCAGGCCTTTACCCGCTCTAATCACCTCCAAAGACACCAAGCCAAGCATGAGACTTGCAAGAAGGAGCCTGCCCCTTCCTCTTCCAATGAGTGAAAGCTAAGACATCCTCGACCTCACGTGACAGCATGGAACCCAGCCCGGTGGGACCCACCCACATCCTATTCTACCCTCCAAGTCAGCCAGGCTCACTGGTCACTCCCCTCACTCCCTGGTTGCTGGCCGTGGGGTGGTCTATGTATTTTATGTATTTGATGTGTTGTGAGACAAGATAATCCCAAAGACGGCATCCAGGTGTGTAGGTTCACACTGGCCTCCCCACTGTGCAGAGGCCGGGAGCAATTGGTAAAGAAAAGGTGAGGATATAAATGTAGGGACTGGCCAATAGTTGGATTCAGCGAATGGGAAGGTATAGAAATCTGTGCTGGACTCTGTGCAGGATCCCATGGGTACATGGATGAAAAAAGTCTATTTTGTTCTTTCCTCAAAGCCATATCAAATTGAGAAGACCATCTTTAGAGAAAGATTCTTTTTGATTTTTATATAAAGGAATCCTCAGAAATAATCCCCGTGATGGACTCTTCCACAGAAGAAAGCCCACCTGGGGCTAACTCTAGCCAAGCCAGACAGCCTAGTGTGTCACTTGACTTCTAAGATGACTTTAACTTTGAGGGAATGTCTCTGTGGGTTGGCTTTGAAGTACAGAAGGCAAGGAGGATGGGTGGGAGGAGGGGGGAGAGAAGCACGGTTGTGCTGTGTTTGGGAAACAGTGATTTCAGAAGTTCAGAACAGTTTTGACACCCAGGAAAGAGGCGGGTTCCTCATATGGGAGGATGTGGTGCTGGACCTCACCTGGGCCCCACCCATAAAGTTCACAGCTGTCTCCTCTCTGCCGTTGCTTTTGCCTGTTCACAGGATTTAAACTTAAGCCACAAGCGTCATTTGTAGAGAAACATTAAGTTCCTCCTGGTAAGCCACAGTACGGCTCATTTAGATCTGCCTGGATCATTAGCTGTGATCTGAAGGAAATCAAATAGAGTACCCTTTGCCTAGGTGCCAATGCGCTTATTTGTGTTTGTGTCAAAGTCATTAAAATCGACTGTGAATGTCTTCATGCCTCATCACTATCCTCTATTGAACCTGTTCAAAATCTGCCTACTTACAGTCATTCTTCAAGGCACTGACGTGGGCAGTGACTCTGGCAAAATCAGGAGTTCATGGCTTTTTGGGCACTCTGGGGAATCTGTGGCTTCCCAAAACGTTTGATGCTGACAGACAAATGACACTTGTAATCCTTCCAAAGTATGACAGATAGGAATTTATCTTTCCAAACTTTTTATTTCTATGTGGGGTGTGTGTGTTTACTGGTCTAAACATCCCAGCCATATTAACTATCATTAACTATTCAGCATGAGCCTTTCAGGGGAAGTAAGAAAAGACTGGTTGGGACAATCATTCTTAAACATGTGGCTTATGTAACAGCCTATGTGTATGTGCATGCAGAAGCTGGAGCAGGACATGGGGTGTCTTTCTCTGTCACTCCCCACCTTAGCTTTTGAGACAGGGTCTGCCACTGAATCTAGAGTTCACTATCTCAGCTAGGCTGGCTGTCCAACAAGCCCCCAGGATCTGCCTGTCTCCATCTTACCTGAATTGGGGCTTGCTGGTGTGTGCTGCCACACCTGGCTGTTAAGTGGGTGCTGAGGATCTAAACTCGGGCCCTCACTTTACCCACTGATCTCTCTCTCCTGTCCCCTAGATATAAAATTCTCTCAGATTCCACCTGATTTGAACCCAGTGTGTGATGGCTAAATAGCATTCTCATAACACATGAGGCCAACGAGAAGTAGTAAGGACAGCTATGCCTTGCTTGACGTAAGCAGCCGTTATAAACTATAAGCCTGAGGGCCTGTGTGCTAACTCCATTAGATAATCCATGTATCTGGATGACTGGTTTTAGTCCATTCTTGTCATTCACTAGTCAAGCACCTTGAAGTTTAACTTCTGTGGCTGGGTGGTGGGGTAGGAATGATGACAACAGATTATGAATAAAGGGTGGAATCATCTTAGCAGCCAACAAGATCTGTGGCTGATGCCAGAGCATCAAACAGGCAGAGAAATCAGAAGAACCAACCCTTGACTACAGACAGAATAACGACCAGTATGTAATCGGTGAAATATTTGAAGACTGACTATTCCTCTGTATTTTTTGAAGATGGTTGTTAGGGTAATGTTTAGTAGTTAAAATTTTGGTTTTACTCTATAGTTTCATCAGGAGATTTTTTTCCCCAAGGATAATTCTTACAACAACTTCATAAAAATCAGATTGGTTATTAACCACTTCTCAACTTGTTGAATCCTAGTTGAGTATCAAGACAGGATTGCAGTGCAGTATTAGGTTTGTGTACCTTTAAAGAAACCAGAAAAAAGGGATTAGCATGAGCTAATCTTTAGTATTCTATATTTCTTAAATATAAGGAGGTGGAATGGACAGATTAAAGAAAATTCATGAATTGTTCTCACCTGCTGCATAATAAGTTAAATTTTAAGAAAATTTGTCTCTACCAATCTTCTCTTACATCCACTGAAAGGGCTTGTGTTAAATAGGTAACGAATGTAGCCCAGGATATCCAGGCCAGCTAAGCATGTATGAGTGGATTGTAATAACAATACAGGGACCAACCATGAGAGAAGTGGAGAAACCAACCCGTTAGGAGGGAGGTTGGCACAAATTCTGCTGAGTCAAACCTGACCTGCCAAGTAGGCTAAACTGAAATATCTTTGGAGAATAATCAACACTTGAAGACAGGTTATACTAGCTCACATTATTGTCCCAAATACATTGGGCTATTTTTATCTGGCTTTCTAGAAACATTTTCTAGATCACAGCTTACAATCTCATCTCCTTATTTTAAAACTCAAACTCAGGGCTTGGGCGTCTTTGCTATACTACTTAAAGTTTCTTTCTGGAATGTCGTTATTTCCACAGATTAGCTTGCCAATGCTGATTTGGATATACCTAGTAAAGATGTTCACTTATGTGTTTCTACTTAAAAGTTTACCTGATAGTGTGTCTCTGTGAGGTTTTCTTCTATTGTTGTGAAACACCATGACCACAACAACTCTTGTAAGGAAAATATTTAATAATGGTTGCTCGCTTACGGTTTCAGAGGTTCAGTCCAATATTATCATGGTGGGGAACATGCCAGCAGGCAGGCAGATATGGTACTGGAGAAATAGCAGAGAGACCTACATCTTGTAGGCAACAGGAAGTCAACTGAAAGTCACACTGAGAGAAGCTTGAACAAAAGAAACCTCAAAGCCCATCCCTCTAGTGACACACTTCCTCCAATAAGGCCACACCTCCTAATAGTGCCACTCTCTTTGGGGGCCTTTTTCTTTCAAACCACCACACATAGTCACCAGAATCAACAGTAGTCATGACCTACAGACTAGGCAAGGCTTTACAGATCACCCATTATCCACAAAAATAGTGTTTCCTATGGAGGAGCTACTGGCAGTTGTGGTAGTGTGCACCAGGAGGATGTGCAGTTAGGCAGAGGCACAGAAAGCATGAGTTTGAGGTAGCTTGGGCTGTACCTTGGGGTGGTGATGTAGAGAGACGACTCAGTGGTTAAGAGTGTTTACTATTCTTCCAGAGGCCTGGAGTTTAGTTCACAGTCCTAATCAAAGAGCTCAGATTCTTCTGCAGATCCAGAAGATCTGATGCCTTCTCCCAGCTTCCATGACCATGTACTAGCGTGGTCTACATTCACACAGACACACAGACAAATAAAAGGATAGAAATAAATCTTTTTTAATCAAAAGACGATGACGATTAGCCCAATTTTTTAAAGATAAGGAATGAAGAAGTTAAATTGCTCAAGAATAGTGACTAGAGCATGGCTGGCATCTCTACTTCTGTTTGGTGTGGAAGAATATTCCACAATGGTTGTCATGCATGTGTAAGAGTTAGGCAGTCACAATTGCAAAACAGAGTAGAAGTTGGAACAGTGTACAGGAAATCATGGTTTCATTCGGGGAAGACCAAGAATGATTTGAGAATGAGTGTGGGACAGCTTGGGTTGGCAGATGTTTCTCACTCGTTCTGGGGTAAAGCTACCAAGAAGCTGGCCAGAAGGAATGCAACGGAGCCAAAGGAGGGGTGGTTCCTTGAAAGCCCACTGGTATTTTCCTGACTAAAAAAACATTTCATGCCTGTGTAATACACACACACACACACACACACACACACACACACACACACACACACACACACGGTGTGGAGCCATCCCCTGGAACATGGGCACTCCATCTGGAGCCACACTCCTGAAGAAAAACGACCCTCCCTCCCATAGGACCCATGAACTGTCGGTAGCGTCTCAACTATTCATGAGCCCCTCTGCCCTTCATCTTTGAAAATACCATTTGTGGGATCTGGGTATAACTTAATGATAGTATGGCAGGTTAGTGTATGTGAGACTATAGGCTCAATGGCCAATAGCACAACAGACAGACAGAAAGATAGACAGACAGATACACACACAGCTTTTATAATAAAAATCTAATTATTTCCCTAAGTTTTATGAACCACTTTAGAAAATTAATTGAAATCAAGGAGGGAACCTTATCTTACAGCTAGTTTCTCTAAAACACAAGCACAAAAAAAGTCCCAAGCTTGTGATTGGCACTTGAAGTGAGGAGGACATAGTCTTGGGGAGTGAGCTCTGGAGACTGGGATCTAATTCTGTCTACATGTACTATTGGGATTACAGTGAATTAGAACACACAGCTGATATAGCCTGTGCAACTGCTTGTTGGTATACTTTTGGAGAGTACAGAGGACATCGATGTCAATTGCTATCCAAGGTATTTAGAGACTTATCTACAAAGATATCTAAGAAAATTGATAAGCCAGGGGAGTTAAACACAAGATTAATCTATTAAAAATCAATAAGACAAATCAGCTTTATGTTCATAGTTGGAAGGACTCATCACCCTAAGAACCAAATTATTTATGTTAGTTATTACAACTAGTCAATGTAGTTTCAATCAAGACCAAATGTTTAAGAGACCTTAAAAATCTAATACCAAAACTTATAAGAAAAGGTTGAAGGCCTATGATGGACCAAATAATGGAAATAAAATGAAAAAGAAACAAGAGCAGTGGCTTGACCCAGAGCAAAGCACAGGAGCCACAAGTCTTTTCTGAGTTATTATCAATTTTATATTGACATAAGGATGGACAAACAGTTTCATAAAAAAACCAAAGAGCCTATAAACAGGCCCAGGCATGTATAGACTCTTAATATATAACAGCAGAGGCATGACAAGTTAGTGGAGTAAGGAGATGTGCAGTAAGTATGTTGGGGCAACCAGGCTTGTACATGGACAAATAAAATTAGATTCACTCTTCATATCATAAAGTATTAAATGACTATGGTCATCAAAATGTTCAGACTAGAAAAGCATAAATGAACACTTTTATTTTATTTAGATTTTCTGATTTTTTTTTATGAGAATGAGAGTTTTGCCTGCCTGCATGCATGTCCATGCACCACTTGTGTGCCTGGTGACCAGCAGAGAGCAGCAGATATCTTAGAACTGGAGTTACAGATGGTTGTGAACCACCAGGTGGGTGATGGGAATCAAACTCAGGTCCTGTTAAAGAGGAGTCAGGGCTCTTGATGACTGAACCATCTCTCCAGTCCCTAGAATATTTTTTTAGGGGTGCAATGAACTTTATTGATGGTATTCAAGAGAGTAGGGCTCCCTAAGCCCCCTCCTGCTATTCTGGGGGTCTGGGATGGAAACTGTGAGGGAGATGCTCAGTGTCAAGGGTTAGTTAGGACAGGGACGGCTCAGCAGCCGAGGACCTCTCTCTTGCTGTGTCCTTGCTGGGATGGGTGGTCCAGGGCGGGCTTCTTACTCCTTGGAGGCCATGTAGGCCATGAGGTCCACCACTCTGTTGCTGTAGCCGAATTCATTGTCGTACCAGGAAATGAGCTTTACAAAGTTGTCATTGAGAGCAATGCCAGCCCCAGCATCGAAGGTGGAAGAGTGGGAGTCACTGTTAAAGTCAGAGGAGACGACCTGGTCCTCAGTGTAGCCCAGGATGCCCTTTAGTGGGCCCTCGGATGCCTGCTTCACCAACTTCTTGATGTCATCATACTTGGCAGCTTTCTCCAGGCGGCATGTCAGATCCACGACAGACACATTGGGGGTAGGAACGCGGAAGGCCATGCCCGCGAGCTTCCCATTCAGCTCTGGGATGACTTTGCGCACAGCCTTGGCAGCGCCAGTGGACGCAGGGATGATGTTCTGGGCAGCACCACGGCCATCTCGCCACAGCTTTCCATCCACAGTCTTCTGGGTGGCCGTGATGGCATGGACTGTTGTCATGAGTCTTTCCACGATGCCAAAGTTGTCATGGATGACCTTGGACAAGGGGGCTAAGCAGTTGGTGGTGCAGGAAGCGTTGCTGACAATCTTGAGGGAATTGTCATACTTGTCATGGTTCACACCCATCACAAACATGGGGGCGTCGGCAGAAGGGGCAGAGATGATGACCCTCTTGGCCCCACCCTTCAAGTGGGCCCCAGCCTTCTCCATGGTGGTGAAGACACCGGTAGACTCCACAACATACTCGGCGCCGGCATCCCCCCATTTGATGTTGGCGGGATCTCGCTCCTGGAAGATGGTGATGGCCTTCCCATTGATGACAAGCTTCCCATTCTCAGCCTTAACTGCGCCTTTGAACTTGCCATGGGTGGAGTCATACTGGAACATGTAGACCATGTAGTTGAGGTCGATGAAAGGGTCATTGATGGCAACAACCTCCACTTTGCCAGAAGTGAAGGCAGCCCTGGTAACCAGGCGTCCAATACGGCCAAATCCGTTCACTCCGACCTTCACCATCGTGTCTCTGGAACGAGGCTGGCACTGCAAGAAAAGAAGTGGCTGTCTCTAGAACAGGGAGGAGCAGAGAGCCCCTAGAATATTTTTAAAGACACCCCACTCCCCACAAAAATCATAAAGGAAGCAGGTGGAATTAAACCACATCACAGATTTAAAGATCTGGTTGTACATCGGGGCATGCGCCTTCAGTTAAGACACAGTGGAGCATGAGGCAGGAGGATAGCAAATTCAAGGTCTACTTAGACTTCACAGTAAGATCCTGTCTCCAAACTCCATTCTTTTTTTTAAAAAAAATATTTATTTATTATGTATACAATATTCTGTCTACATGTATGCCTGAAGGCCAGAAGAGGGCAACAGACCTTATTACAGATAATTGTGAGCCACCATGTGGTTGCTGGGAATTGAACTCAGGATCTTTGTAAGAGCAGGCAGTGCTCTTAACAGCTGAGCCATCTCTCCAGCCCCAGTGCAAACTCCATTCTTTTGAAGCTCTAGAAAGCAGAGGGTAGCTTAGTTGAGATTGCGGCCATGTGAGAGACACATTTAACAGCCAAGGGACTAGTGTCCATCATCTAGAGATGTCAAACAAATTAGTAAGAAAAATACATCTTAAAAACCAGACAGGGGGCTGCAGAGATGGCTCAGTGGTTAAGAGCATTGCCTGCTCTTCCAAAGGACCCGAGTTCGGTTCCCAGCAACCACATGGTGGCTCACAACCATCTGTAATGAGATCTGGAGTCCTCTTCTATCCTGCAGGCATATATGCAAAACAGAATATTGTATACATAATAAATAAATAAATAAATAAATAAATAAATAAATATTTAAAAAAACAGACAAATGACCAACAAACTCTAGAAGAAATAAAAGAGTCGATGACCAACCCCAGCAGTCATCAAGGAAAGTAAGCTCCACCTCACATCCACTAGGCTGGTAAACACAATAAAGCCCGAGACCCTCCTGATGCTGAGAGAAGGACGGTATCAGTGACACAGCACTCCTGCTGAGGGTGCCCAGCCTGGTCCAATGATGACCAAAGCCAAAGCAGCAAACACACACAGCAGCGTGACACCCTTCAAATATGTCAAGGTCATGAACTTCTCATGAGCTGTTCTAGATAAAAAGAATTTGGAGAGACAGGACTACTCAATTTAAAGTGTGTCCTGGATCAGAAAAGTAAAGAAACGTAGTAGAAAAGACTTAACTGGGAAGCTTATAGTTTTTATAAACTCTCATGCTGAATTTCACCATGGTTACATAAGAGACTTTCTTTATTCCTGGGAGTCCTATTTGGGAATTTTTAGGACTGAAAGGTCATGGTGTCTGCAACTTAGAAACGGTTTGAGGTAGCATGATGTAAGTAAAAGTTTGTATGAGAGGAGGAGGGGAGAGAGGGACAAAAGGAGTGAAAGCCGGTGTTTCAGAGTGTTAATAAATTGGTAAATCCAGGTGAAGATCAGACAGGAGTAGTTATTATGCCATTTAGAAACTTTTCTGCTGGTGTGAAATTTTTTTTCCAAAATAAAATGTCAAATGGAAATGCTTGTTTGAAGTGTTAGTAAGAGTGTAGAGGGGTGGAAAATTTCATACTCCGCTGGAAGAAATGCAAATGATCGGGACAGTTCTTTGCAGAGTAACACAATAAAGATGCTACACCCATGTGGTAAAGTTACTATAGCATGAGGATTGGAGCATCACATAGTAAGCTTGAGTTCATTCTCCTCTTACACCTTTAGTTCAAATGAGATGTGGGAACAATACAATTGAACATTTGTTTTTCTTTCTTTTTTTTTTTTAACCATTGGCCAAAAGCAGCTTTATTCATTAACCAATAAAAGTAACATATACAGAAGGACTTCCCACACCATTTCCCCTTTTCTGTTTAAATAAAAAGGAAGGTT
>NW_004949095.1:3156164-3166834 GCF_000317375.1 Microtus ochrogaster
CTGGCCAAGGGTTCCGCTTACCAAATGCCCTCGCTCTGTTTCCTGGTTCCTGCCTCAGGCCAAGAACCCTCTCACCCCTCCGAAGGTCTTCAGGATCAGGACCAAGCTCCACATTTGCCAGTGACCTTGCCAACAAAAGGCCTACCTCTTTGATTTAATTGTAGTGGGGCGATCGATCTAATCTTGGTGTTGCGCGTGGTCCCTGCAGCCTGCTTCTGCTGCTGGGACGGTTCCCGCTGCCAGCAGCCTGTGTCCTCTGCTGTCGCTCCCGTCCTAGCCGGTCCCAGCTGGTCCCAGCCAGTCCCCGCCGGCCGTGGTAGGCGTCCTCCGGCCACGTTCCGCCGCCCGGTGCTCCGGCCGCGTTCCGCCGCCTGGTGCTCCGGCCGCGTTCCGCCGCCCGGTGCTCCGGCCGCGTTCCGCCACCCGGTCTGAACATTTGTTTATTTTATATTTTGGAAAAATATTCATGAGACTATATATACTCACACATATATATGTAATTTATATATATGTAATTTGATAATATTAATATTATCAAATATATTAATATTAATATTAATTTCAGCATAATTTATAGCAACAAAAATTTAGAAACATCCTAAATGTTCACAAGAAAGAAAATAGATAAACAAATTATGTTTTATTTATGTGTTAGGATACTAAAGAACAGTTAAGTGCAATTAAGCAAATTTGTTAAATACCTACAAGGATATTTTCTGAGCTGTTAAATGAAAAAGAACAATAATATATATTGTATTTGTTAGCACAGGCTGCTCTAACAGAATATCATATCCTTGGGGGCTTTAGAACAGCAGGACTTTGTTTGCTTTTCATAACTCAGGTGCAGGTGTGGCCAGTTGGTGGTGAGGGTCTTCCAGACTACTCAAGCTCTCAAACAAGCCGGCACCATTCCCAGTCACAGGGCTCCACTTTCACAAGCCTTATTGGGATTCAGGTTTTAACACATGGATTTTGGGGTACATCGAAGCATATAGACCACCGCATAAATTGCGACTGAAAGCATTTTTGCTTAGAGAGAGTCCAGTGTTCAGAGGGCTGTGGAGAAGATAGCCATTTACAAGACAAACTGAGCAGCCTGAACTAGATTCCATCTGTATCCCTCAGGAAGAACGACCCCGAAGAGCTGCTGTCAGTTTTCAGCCCCCACAAAGAGCTACAGAGAAATCATTTTTAACCATCTAATTGTCGCTGTTCTTTCTTCTGCGAGCCATCCCTGGTTCGTTTCTGTCAATTTGATACAAGCCTAGACACATCTGGAAGGGGCCCTCTTACCTGAGAAAGTGCTGCCATATCGTTCCAGTAGAAACACCAACTAAAGCGCGGTGCTAGGAAATAGTCTTCATTCATTACAAATGTTCCAACAAATAAAATAAAAAGACTTTCTATTCTCAAAAGTGTAACATGAGGAACTAGAAGTTAAGGAGAGACTGATGAATTATTTAGCAGGCTGTCTTCTTGTACTGTAGTAAAAAGTTAATTTTTAAGTTTAGTGTTAAGGAATACACTTGCTTTAAAAATCTGGTGGGTCAGTCCTCCTGAGCTGCAGAAAGAGATTGCTACATTCTCAGATTTATGTTTTATATTTCCTAATTAAGAATAAGCGAGATAATTTCCAAGCACCCTTCAGAAAAGACTGGTGTAATAGGCATAACTAACTCCAAGAAGCTGAAAAATAAATCATCAGCTCTCTTGAGCATAAGAAACACAGCTAGGGAATTATTGGAATATGGGCTCAATAGACTACATACAAGTTCAACTTCAGCACAGAATGACTTAGGAAGGTAGCGTAGATACACTCATTTTAAGGGAAGTCGAGTTTTAAAGTTCAGTTTTCCTAACAGATTTTGGGGCATTTGCTTTTAAGGTCATTAGCTATTGGACAGCTAGGGTAACTTTAAGATAATGATAGACAGGATTAAAAGAGAGAAAATCTAAATCTGGATAAAGCACACAGTGTGAACATGACCAGGGAGGGAGATTTTAGACCACCTATAGGACTCTGCTGGCACGCACACCTGTTTTGTTGTGAGCAATGTGTCTGTTCTGACATCGTCAGGATTCTGAGGCTCTTATGTGTTTAGAATGGTGCCTGGGATAGGCAATAGGTAGATTGATGAATGAGACAGCTTGATTTTATTTCATATTTATTGAGCAAGTTTACTGACAATAAGAAATATACCTATCAGTGATATAGCCTTATTCTGACACTCAATCTGATATGATAGATATGTAGACAGCTGGACTGGATCACTGAAGATCTGATTTAAAGCATTTAGGTTTAAACATTTCCAAGTTAACAAGTTGATAAAGGGCCACTTATCTCTTCTTTAGTTCACTGGGTTGTTTTTGTGTTTTGGTTTTTCTTTTGAGATAAGCTCTCATTACATAGCCAGGGCTGGCTTCAAAGTCAAAGCAATTCTTTTGCCTTAGCTTCATGGGTGCTGGAATTATACATTGCGTGCTAATTCACAGATACATAATGGCAGGAGAATCTTGGAAGCCATCTTCACTAATCACCAACTAGATGCAGTAAACTAATACAATGGTCTTCTCACCTCTTCCTTGATACGTGAAGTAGTTTCAACATCAGAAAACTCACAGATTTGTTGGCTGTTCATTGTTCCAATTGGCTGCTCTAGTTATTAGAAATACTTCCCCTAGAGTGGGCAGCAAACTGTGAATACTTCTAAGTCTCAATTTGTTTTCAAGAAGGAAAGAAATTACCTTAGAAATGACAGCTATTCAATACCTAAGGAGAAATTGTATCTCCACTAAGCCTACAAAATAAATGCAATTTTATATTTCAATAAATGCCGAGGATAGGGTTGATTTACAATAATGGTGAAGGAGAAAAGTGGGGCAAATTATGACATCAGAAAGTGACTTTCATAGAAGTATTTCAGCACCTCACTGAGATGCCATAGCATCTCTTCATATTTGCAGATGAGATCATTGGAAGTCACAGGAGGACAAGGAAGTACCCAGAGGGGAAGAAGAACCTAAACTGGGTTGAAAAGAATGTCTATGATTTGAATCTGGACTGTCAGTCAAAGTATTAAAGTCTCGGTCTTCAGTTCATGGTGCCACTGGGAGGTGGAACCTACTTGAAGTCTGGTCATATAAGCAACACCCTTGCATGTGATATTGGAGACCCAGTCATTCCTCTCTCTTGTTTTGTTTCCTGGATGTTATAAAGAAGGCAGCTTCCTCCATTGCACAACCCTCCCATGATGTACTGTGTCCAACCACAGACCTCCAAAATTGTGAAAAATAAGAATTAAGAGAAATAAGCCTTTCTTTGATTGAGTTGGCTTATTTCAGGTATTTATTGCAATAATGCAAAATCCAGTAACATAGGGATCTGGAAAGGGCATCTAGGAAGAAAAAATGTTTAATGAATAGATTGTGTGTGCTATCTATAATTCCTTAATTTTTTAGTTACGACCTTTCAGTATGAGCAAGATGATCATATTAAAACAATGAGTTCAAAATTTGTGAGATTTTTCCATCTTGAGTAAGCAGGAATTATATTTCTTCAGAAATACAGTTTCAAAATCAGTTCTATTGAAGTGTTTTTTGGGGGGAAGTATGCATATCAATTTCCATTAAGTGGTAGTTTGTGTAACATCTGATCTCAATCTTTAAACTGTTTCAGTTTAAATCTCAAAAGAAAATTGTCTTAGGGAGAAGTGAGATGGCATTTGAGAGTGAACTCAATAAATAGAGGTCTTCTCTTATGATTATTCTTTAAGGATAACAACCTCTCCCCTCTAGCACAGAACATTATCAATTTTAGGTCTCTAGATTTTGTGTATGAGCATCTTATATTATGAAATAGATGCAAACTGAATACTGTTCTATAATGCTTTTTGCATGGCATAGGTACATTTTTCATCTATGTGTGAAACCACATCCCAGATATAAAAATAAGCCCATATCTATCCTTGGATGTGCCCTTCACTTTCCTGTACTGGCACAATTTATACACTGAGGCTCTGTCTACTCATGTCTCCAGTCTGTCCACATGTCGACAGCTATAAAGCATACATGATAAACGTTTTCCTGTAGACGGAAGTTTCTGTCCTGCCCAGTCCTACAGTCATTCAGTCCCAACAAAACACATAAAGGATACATTAGTATAGATAAGAATTATGGGTTAATTTAAGTTATAAGAGCTAGTTAATAATAAGCCTTAGTTAATAAGACAACCCAGTTGATAATTGATATAGACCTCTGTGTGTTTTGTTGGGACTGAACGACTGCAGGATCAGGTAGAACAGAAACTTCCATTTAAAAATGGTGCTGAAATGTTTGGCAAGAAATTCCACATAAAGCCTGAGAAAGCTTTTTTTGTTTTGTTTTGTTTTTTAAAAAAAAGATTCTAGACAGACAAAGTAACAGAGTTAACTTGGTAGCATCATTGTCTCGGTGAGCTCTCTTTGCTGGTGGCAATCAGAGGCATGGCTCCTTTAAGAGAGGTGTCCTGACTCAGTGTTAGTAACAAAAATCTTCCCTACTCAGTGTTAATAGCAAAAATCATGAAGCTCTTTTATAAGACCCTGTCACCAAACACTTCAGTGGTGCTTTTGAGTAGTCAGTGGCGTGCTTCTTGGTGGTTGCATGGACCTATAAAATCCACAGAGTTGTGGTAAAAAACATGGTTCCCACCATTACCTTCATTATAAAGTTAGACACTCAGGAAGCCAAGGAGTGGGGCAGATCCAGTTTCCAAAGCCCCGGCTTTAATTCTAGTCACATCGCTTAGCAGATTAAAGACTTGTGTGGTCAGAAAAAGATAGAGATATACAGTAAGTACAGTTTCAGAAGGAAAAAAGGAAAAGGAACTTTAAACAATTTACACTGCTTAAAAATATACATAGGCCTGGGAGAAAAAAGAAAAGGGATAAAGTTTTTTTTTTTTTTTAAAAAAAGAAAAAAAAGCCAGGCGGTGGTGGCACACATCTTTAATCCCAGCTCTTGGGACACAGAGGCATGTGGGTCTCTGCGAGTTCAAGGCCAACCTGGTCTACAGAGTGAGCTCAAGTACAGGCTCCAAAAAAAGCTACAGAGAAATCCTGTCTCAAAAATCAAAAAAAAAAAAGAAGAAGAAGAAAAGAAAGAAAGAAAGGAAGGAAGGAAGGAAGGAAGGAAGGAAGGAAGGAAGGAAGGAAGGAAGGAAAAGAAGTATAGTCAGGTGTGGTAGCATATGCCTTTAATATCAATACTTGGGAGTCAGAGACAGGCAGACCTCTGTGAGTTTGAGACCCAGGCATGGTGGTGTGTATCTTTAATCCCAGAACTTGAAAGGCAAAAGCAGATTTCTGTGAATTTCAGGCCAGCCTGGTCTACAAAGTGAGATCCAGAACAGCCAAAGAAAATTTCATTGTATATATGCACCACATTTTCTTCACCCTTTCATGTGTTAGGGGGCACAGGCTTCTTTTTCTTCTTGGCTTCTGTGAAGAGTGAAGAAATAAACACGGGTGTGCAAGCTTGGTGTGTTGGTTTTGAGTCTTTAGTGTATGTGCCCAGAAGTGGTAGGGCTGCACTATATGAGATTCTAGTTTCCGTGTTGTGGAATCACCATATTGACTTCCACACTGGCTGCATGACTTCATACTTCCACTACCAGTGGATACAGGTTCCTTTCTCCACGGTCTCTGACCAGCACTAGCTGTCCTTTGTTTTCTTGGTGATAGCCATTCTGACAAGGGTGAGACGGAACCTCAAAGCCCTTTAATTTCACATTTCATTGGTATCTTGGGGATGTTGTATGCCTTTCAAGCACTGACTATTTTTATTCTTCTGAGAATTGCCAGTTCAGTTTTCTAGCTGAAATGTATTGACTAGATGATTTTTAAATGTTTAATTTTTGAAATTATTTCTGTGTCCTAGGTATTAGTCCCCGTTCTCCTTTGTTATTGGTAAAGACTGTCTCTCATTCTGTAGGCTATTTCTTTATTCTGGTGACTATTGCCTTTACAGTGTAGAACACATTAATGTCATGAAACCCATTCGTCAATTCTTGGGATTATTTCCTGTACTATTGGAGTACTATCCAGAAAATCCTTGTCTATGCCTGTCTCTTGAAGTGTTTTTGCCTGTTTCCCTCTAGCAGCTTTGGGGTATCGAGTTGTACATGAAGGTCTTGTTCACTTCAATTTTTGTGCAGACTGAGACCTATGATTCTAATGACATTTTCTACATGTAGGATTCAGTTTTCCTAGGTCACTTATTAAAATGATTGTCCTCTCAGTGATATATATATATATATATATATTCTTGATAGCTTGTTCCCAGACTGCATGGCTGTAACTGTGTGGCTCACTTTTGAGTCCTCTAAGCTGCCCCACTGGTCTGCACATCTGCTTTGCCCCAGTATCATACTGTTCCTGCCCCTATGAGTCTGTGGTGTACTCTGAGGTTGGTTATTGTGCTTCCCTTTTTTTAGTTTTAAAGGCCATACTTTTCCTTTTAAATCAACCTTTCTAAATTTATATCAAGATCTTTTTAGGTTTTTCTCAACAAGAAATTTTCATATGAATTCATTTTCCAGAAAAGGAGTTTTTTCCCCATTCACTCGCACACCAAACTTGTAAGCAGAGAGCTGTTAGTCTGGGATTTCTTCACTAGGTTCTTTCCTGTGTAGAGAGTACAGCCTAACATATATAAGCAAATTTAGGTATTTTTTTTCAAAACATAGCTCTACTTTATTTTCACATTGTGGACATATTTGTGTAACTAAGCCCGATACAGAGAAAGAAAATATCACCACCATCTAGCAAAGCCCCTTTCTGCTATCATTTTATCATTTTACTATAATAAATGAAGCCTGCTAATTTTTGAGAATTTCATACACACATTTATGTATCCCCTACTCCTCCTCCCAACTCTTCCCGGATCCGCCCCCTAACTGTGTCTTCTCTCTCTCTTTTGGTACATAGCTCACTGATTCCAATTTGTGTCATCCACACTCATGGGTGTAAGGCCATCATTGGAACGTGGCCAACCTACCAGTAGTCATAATCTTAGGACTTATTTTAATAACAAATAGCTGAGATTCAGCAATCTCTAAAAGCCAATCCTCATTATAAGCAGTTAACTGACCAGACCACGGCAAATGAGCCCAAAGCCCTCAGTGTGTCCAATCAAGCAGTTTCCCTAGTTTGCCTCCATGTCCAGCCTGTATACCACCACCGCTCCACTACTACATCGAGCGCTCAGACTCTTTTCTGGTACTGGGCATGCCTGATTAGTCAGTTTTGTTTTTATTTTTTTTTCTCAGATAAACCCTGGTAATTTTAAAGTTTTTCTTCTAATAGCAGTTTTATAGGAAAAAAGAGTTGTAATTAAATTGTTTTCAGGGACCAAAATCAAAGAAGTAATTAGTTAACAACAACAGCCTTTTGATACCCCAAGCATCACCCTAAGCCCTGGACAGATAGCTCAGTGTGAAGAAGTACTGGATTGATAACCATAAGGACTCGAGTTTGGGTCCCAGCATCCATGTGACATGCCAGGCATGGTCTCACGTATGGCTATAATACCAGCACCATGTGGACAGTCAGAGACAGGAGGACTGCTGGGGCTTGCTGACCACCTACTTAGCCAAACATTCCAGCTCCAGCTTCAGGGAAAGGCCTCAGCTCAAAGGAATAGGACGGAGAGTGATGGAGGAGGACACCTATAGCCTTCCTCTAGCCTCTGAGTGTGCACCCAGGCACGTACACTCACTCACCCACACAAGTGAGAGCAGTTGTACTGATGGGCATGTGTAGATCATGTTTACTATAACTATTCGCTTCTAAATAATATTTTCCATAGAGATTAAGAAATAAGTGGAGAAGCCTGGCAGTGGTGGTACACACTTTTAATCCCAGACACTCAGGGAGGCAGAGACAGGGGGATCTCTGTGAGTTCCAGGACAGCCAGAGGTACACCGAGAAACCATGTCTCAAAAAACAAGACAAACAAACAAAAAAAAAATAAGTGGAAACTAATAAGAGAGGAATGCTGGCATTTTATACCTTCAATATAAATAATATCAAACTAATATTATTATCAAATTGAAGAGTAGCATTTAATATCTTTAGTACAGACTTTGTTGATATTTTTCCAAAAGAAAACTTTCAGGAACACTCAACTATCTCCATCCATTTCCAGCAGAGGCCCTGAGTTCAAGTCAAGATTATTTGTGGTTCCCAAGAGTCTTAAAGACTCCCTACAATTTATGTATTTCATTTACTTACTTGCCCAATTTAATGATTAGTCATTTTTTACTTTAAAAAATAATTTTATGTGTATGGGTGTTTTGCCTGAAACCATGTCTGTGTACCATATGTGTGCCTAGTGCCTGGGGGAGGCCTGAAGAAAATGTTATATTCCCTAGAACTGGAGTTACAGACCATCGTCAGCCATCATCCGGGTGCTGGGAATTGAAGTCAAATACTCTGGATGACAGCCAGTGCTCTTAAACACTGAGCCACCTCTCCAGTCTTGTGAGGGTTAGTGTTCTCAACTCGGTGGATTTAGGATCAGCAAGGAGACAGACCAGTGGGTTGTCGGTGAGTGTGTGGAGGGAAAGATCTCTCCTGAATGTGGGTTGCATCATCTTTATGAACAAGGAGCTAGGACAGAATTAAAAGAAAAGAGAACTGAGGATGCCAGCTGAGCACTCCCGCCCATTCCTCTCTGCTTCCTGATTATGGATACAATATGGTCGGCCACTTCACACTCCCACCACTGTGCCTTCCCCACCCTCAATCAGACTCAAAACAAACCTTTCCTTCAGATGCTTTTGTCCAGTGTTTCATCCTTGCAACAAGAAAACTAGTATATCAACCTTCAGTCTAAAATTCAACTATTCATGCACCGTCAGCCCTCTCCTACCTATCATTTGAATACTCCCTTCTATCCCTTTTCCATCTGTATGTCTGTCCATCAAGCCAACACTTACAGAACACTGGGACTGAGATACAACACCATCTGCCCCAACGATTTGATATAGAAACAAGTAAAGAGAAAATGATTTCATGGTATTGAAAGTCCTAGTGAAGCTAAGCATCCCAGAGTACTCTCGGAGTACTAGGGAAGGTTTGCCCTCACAGGAGATGCTGGACTTTTTCTAGAAAAATGATCTAATACTGAGAATGTGAAGGAAAGTAAGTACCAGAAAGATGAAGGAACAATGTACAGAAAAAAGCACAGAGCGGTGCTATAGCAAGATGTGGGGACACTGTAGCTGGACTTGAGGCTGAGGAATGATTAGAGATCGCTGAAGAGGTGGGTGTAGATGAAAGGGCAGATGGCTTTTCCTTCAGTCCTGTTTGCAATCCCACGATTACATTTGCAGTTACATGCTTTTCCTCAAAGTTATGTTCCATTTCTTCCTTCCCTTACTTCCGGCTGAGGATGTGGAGCCCCCTCCTCACAGACCTATTCTGAGAATCTAAAGGTTCTTGAAACATCAACTTAAGTATGTAAATGAATTATCCAAGGCAGGAAGAGGCAGGAAGAGGCAGGAAGAAAAAGGAAATTACTAAGTAATTGTCAGGCTCTTGAATTCAGGTCTTCTTTCCCCAGGTTCGCACCTATATGCCAGACATTGGGTGTTAGTGGGGTCAAACCTCTGCAAAGGGAAACATTTAAAATGTCTGTGTAGAACCACATATGAGGAAGTGACAAGCTTCTGCACATGTCTCCCGGGAGTGTGACATCTGAGCTGTGGCTGATTCTGTTCTCTAAGTAAGTCATGAAGGCGAAGCCTTGCAGCTCAGGTGGGATGAAGGAAAAGAGTAAGACTTACAGGCAAGCACGGAGTCAAGGAGTTCTTTATGTGTCATCTCTGGCATCCTCAAAGGGACAGCCAGTGATCTTCCCACGGGACTGCTCGCCTGGGAACATGCAGTGCCACCAGGACTGGAAGGGAACTTTGTGACACTTAAAGACTATTTAGGAAAAACACCAAGCGTGTGCTTATGCTCTTGGCTCATTCTCTGGTACACTTGGAGGAGCCTTCGTGCTCCTCCCCCACCCCAAACAGGTGTTCACCACCAGCGCCTTATTCAAACTGCCCATCACCAAGGTCTTTCCAGCTCGCCTGCTGGACCAGAGAAGCCTCTTAGTCAACCAGGCTTAATCCTTCTCTCCATCCCATTCCCTAGCTCTGCACCAGCACCGATGCTCTTTGGGGAATAAGGAATCTGCCCCCACTCTTCAGAGGAAAGGGGGTTCCAGGCAACCAACCCTTTCACTCCCTCCTTCACAGACACTGAGCACGTGCTGATGCTGCACTCCGAGTCACGTGGCTGAACAGACTGACAAGCTGGTGCCTGTGCACTCCAGCTTCAGCACATAGAAGGACCAGATAAACAAGGGACCTTGCTATGTTAGGCAAATACAGGCAAAGGAGCAAAAGGTAATCGACCAGAGCCCATGGCGTGTACCTGGGAGAAGCTGTCATTTGGCTTGTGTCTCACAGACTGTTGCGGGAGGTTTTGCTCTTGTTTCCACAGGAGAAGAAAAATTGTGGATACCATCAAAATTAATAAAGTTTCGATTTGAAGAGGAGAAACCTCTTGGAAAGGAGAAATGACAACTCATCCACAATGATGATATTCATACAGGTGGTAAGAAAAACATAGAATGGG
>NW_004949095.1:3169034-3169593 GCF_000317375.1 Microtus ochrogaster
GTTGCGCAGAGGGCTGTTGTCTGGGACGGAGATCTGTAAGTTTTTTCCCCTTTAAATAAATATCACCCTATTAATCATAATTCCAAACTGGTGTGATACTGTTAGTGACTTACTCCTTCAACAGACTGTGTATGGTTGCTAGGGGACATGGGATGGGAGTAGATGAGAGGACCGTGCAGGGTTCCAGTGAAGAACAGAGCCCTAGGGAAGGCCTTTGGGTGACTGGTTGTTGGGGGATATTGGATCACAGTGTGAACCCCAAGTTTGCATTTGCGTTGATTAAATCAAATTAACCTTGGGTCAGGAGGGAGGCTGAATCAGCAATTAGTTGACAGGAAAGTAATCATAGAGTACATCCCGGGGAGCCTCCAGGAGATATAGAAAGACACAGGAAGTAGTTGGGAGGGGATTTGGAGTTGTGCAGGCTTGTCTGGTTTGGCTGAGCGGAAACAAGGAGAGAAGGTTGTAGAAATATGAGCGGCGGGCTGCGTCCCGGCACCCGGCCGCCCACATGGCTAGCTCTACCCGAAATAATTACATGGACACTGTGTTCATTTAA
>NW_004949095.1:3171103-3213435 GCF_000317375.1 Microtus ochrogaster
GACCTCACTTCCTCTTCCTCCCAGCATTCTGCTCTGTTTACTCCTCCCTCCTGTTTTAACCTATCAGGGCAAGCAGCTTTTTTATTTAATTAACCAATGACCTTCCTCCATCAGAAGGTTAGCTTTTTGCTACTCATACCCTCTGAACTCACAGGTTTTCATGCCGCCTTTGAATTTTGAGTCTTATTTATAAATGGAATGACACAGAGACATAATTAAAGCTACCTTTAGTGGCGGCGACAGAGCCGGTGCCTGTGGGGATGTAATTCCCGATAGGTAACCTCAGAGTTGCAATTGCTCGTTGAATAACAGTAGTAGATAAGGGTGCAGCCACCTTGCCGAAGTTAAAACAAGTGATGAACAAACATTTGGGGTGGCTAAGAAACCTTTGGGAGGTGAGGCCTAACTACTTCCGGTAGGCACCAGGCTGGGCCTTTGAAGACTACCGCACAGCCCCTGATTCCAACCCCCTCTCCCCGTTTGATCCTGGACCACCCCCACTGAAAGTTCCGGGGTCCAGAGCTGAGCAGCTGCATCCCACCTTCTCTCTTGCAATCAGCAATAAGCCTCCCGCCCGTAAGTTGTTTCGGTCAGTATTCTACCGCAGTGCCACAGAGATAACACGACCCCACAAACCAGGCTCCAAAGTAAGAAGCTCAAGGTCAGGCTGACCCCGCTTGTCTGTTATCTGCGGTCTTTGTTAGTTAATTTTGGGTCTCTGTGACTAAATTTCTGAGTGAACAACTTAAAGAAAAACAACCGTGGTTTGATTCACAGTTTCTGAGTATTCAGAAATATGCCCACACTCGTGGGCAGAACACCGTGGTAGAGAGCATATGGGTAGAGAGGTTTTTTGTTTGTTTGTTTTTGTTTTGTTTTGTTTTTTACCTCATGGTGGATAGAAAGCAAGGGACAAAGAAATGCATGATGTATGCTTTTGTGGGAGAAATTTTGCCACGAATTTAATTAACTATATTTGAAAGAAGGTA
Organism: Microtus ochrogaster; assembly: GCF_000317375.1. Taxonomy (NCBI): domain Eukaryota; kingdom Metazoa; phylum Chordata; class Mammalia; order Rodentia; family Cricetidae; genus Microtus; species Microtus ochrogaster. The sequence continues at coordinate 3,172,093 of NW_004949095.1, forward strand.
TTAATAAAATGAGAAATGATTTAAAATGAAAATTAAAAACAATGCCATACCATGACATTAGTATGATTTCCTAAATAAGTCCATACTTACTGTTTTTGTGGTTGCTATTATTTTTTAAAAGGAACAAACGTGGTTGCATGACAGTATAGTATGGTGTGACTGATTTCTGCCAAACTGACATGTATCAAAGGTTAAAAATCTTTACAATATTTGTTCTTACCCTGAAAGAAATTATTTACACCATCTTTATCCATGCACTTCCATTTAACACTTTAGATGTAGATGAGTACTAATATCATATCATAGCCTTATGAATAGGTATAATCTTTTTTGTGAGGTGCACAAAATTTGAAAAATCTTATAAATACATGTAACTTTTGACCTAATAGTTTAACGCTTAGAAAATTAAACTATTCTAAAGAAGTAATATAAGCAATGGAAAAACCTGAATGTATATTATATATATATATATACACATATATATGTATACACACATACACAATGTATGTATATAAACAAATGCATACATATAACACATACACACATATATATATTTCAGTTTCATATATATATATATTTATATATATAAATCAGTTGTATTTATAGTTTTTAAAGGAAAAGAAACCACTCCAGTGCCAATGGGAACAATTTATAGTTTGCTTGCATGTGGCTGCTAAATTTATGGTTGGGAAAATTATTGTGAGGTGTGTGAAGTGCATTTGATAGAATGTTCAATAAGACAGTGCAGAGGGAATCTAAGACTGTCATTATAATTATATAGAAGAAAATAACAAAAGTAATTTACCAAAATACTTAAATAGTTGTGTCTAGATGAGGAGATTATAGATTATTATTTTTCTTTATTTTTTTTAATTACCTGTGTATCGGACATTGGTGGTTTTTATTTTCCCAGACACCATCTTCTTTTTCTAGTAAAAACAACTCCCAGCCCTCAAGGAGAGGCCTGGTGTCTTCTGGGTTCATAAGATCCACTTCCACAGTCGTCCTGGCACTTTGGAAAAGATGCATATTCTGCTGTGCATGGAGGGGGGTAGAACATTAGCCACAGGCAGAAGTAATCAGAGGAAGACAGAGACAAAAGATGGAGAATGATCCTGGAACCTAGCTCCACTGTGGGACCTAACTGCCGCGGGACTGTCCCTGAGTTCTTTTTCTGTTGCAGGAGCCTGTAACTTTGTTTTTAGCCTAAGTCAGTCTGGTTTTGTTTGTTTGATTGCTTTTGGGCTCGTAATTTACAACATAAAAAGCCTTTGATCAATGGAACAGTGGCAATGCTTTGCTTTTATGTAGACAGAAAAGGAACTGTGTATCAGCAAGCATTCTAGAGCTCATATTCATGTCTTGGCTTGCACTGGAAGGACAGATACAATAATTAAAAAATTCAGGAATTTTGGCTCAGCTAGGACCTTATGTTCTCGATGCTTAAATGGAGGGGACAAGGGAACTCAAGGGGCTTTCCCATCAATTTGGTTTGTTTTGATGCTTTTGTCTTCCTAGGTCCCTGCTAACTGCAGCCTTTGCTTTTTCTTTGAGCCAGGTCCCCTTCCGAACTCTGACCCAGGTGAGCAAATTAAATAAATTAGTTCATTCACTACTCTTTGGAGACATTTCCAAGAAAACATTCAGAAAAGAACTCTTATCTGACGCAGAAAGATACTGGTGCCCGTAAAGTCAGCGTATGGAGGATGCTTGTTTGAGAGTGGGAAAGCAGAAGACCCCTGCAAACAGTGATCCAGTACCTGTCAGCCTCCAGAGTAGCAGCAGCCCCGCCCTTTCCATCATTTTATTAAATAGCCAAGAAGTATGTCCTCTTCCACTCCTACGGAGACACATTTCACTGGGTTTTCTCACCTGCACCTGCTTGTTCCAATTAATTGGTATGTCTAGCACCTTTAGCACAGGACCTGATGAACCTTGGCAGGTATGTGCAGCTTAATCTAAAAGTCATGGCATTTCTGTTTGTCCCTGAATTGTCAGTGGTTCTTGCCATGTTTGCATCAGTGGCACTCAGTAGGCCAGCCAATGATGTCTTCTTCAGAGCACAGTTAAGGAAGACATAAGTCAAAGAAAGATGGAGATAGCCGTGAATGCATTGAAGAGAGAACATTTTAAAATATCCTTTCATTCTCTGACAGTTTCATGCACAGATCAGTGGATTTTAGCAGTTTTTCACCCCATTAATCTTTCGTAGTCCCTCCCTCCCCCAATGAAACCACCCTATTCTCCCATCAAGTTTCCCTTCTATTTTCATGCCCCCCACCTCTATGTGTGTCCCACTGAATTAAGTTAGGTTTGCTTGCTTGCATGAGTATAGGTGGTCCATGCTCCAGTAAACAACTGCCCATCAAAGGCCACATCATCAACAACTATGGCACCTTTAACTGTCATTAGGGATTGGTGAGCCCCTTGAGCTCCTCCCCTTTCCATGATGAAATGCTGGCAGGCCCAACCCTGCGCTGATCTTGTGCCCTAATCACAGTAAGCTTCTGAAGGCAACTGCTGGGCCATATTCAGACAGCATCTTGTTATAGCTGCCTACTCTCCATCTCCAGCTCTTACATTCTTCCCAGTCCCTCTTCCAAAATGTTTCTTGAGTCTTACCCAGGGTGCTATAGATGCCCGGTTTCAGGCAGAGCAGGCAACAGTCACCTATTTCCGCTATTTTTGGCCGGATATGAATCTGCATTCTATGTTGCACACTGCAAAAAGAAGCCTTTCTGGTGAAGGCAGTAGCAGCACTAATCTATAGGCATTAGCATGAATATTCAGAAATTAGTTCAATACCATATCCACTGAGCCAAAGAATCCCAACAACCTGTGACCTGTCCAGCCTTGGGCTCTTAACCAGGTTTAAGTTGGAGGCCTGAGTTTCCTTTCATGGACAAGCTTCAGTCCAGTCAGAAAGCAGCCGGTTATCCCCATGGTTATTATGTCACCGTCACACCAGAAAGGCTCTTCACCAAGCCGGGCATTACTCTAGGCCAGAAGGTTCAAAGCAGGGTTGGCAGCTGAGGACTTTTCTCCCTCGGTACCCAGCATCACAGGTTTCAGCAGCGGGGAAGCTTTTTGTGTTCTCTCAGTTCCAGTTTGTTTTCTCTGCCCGGCTACTAATGTATGTGATATGTGTGGGGCTGAAGAGAGAAACTGGAGATTAACTTACTCAGATGGAGGCAAATCTTTCGCAAAAAAGAAAAAAAGGAAATAGGAGAGAAGAGAGAAAGAGAGACAGACGTCTGGTCTGGAGATAAACCGCTGCTGTTTCCTTTCTCATCTGAGCAATGCTGAAAAGAACCACTGCCCTGGTCGGTGGCCCCATCAATGTCCCAGAAGCCAGCTGGAAGAACAGTTCCTTCCCCTTTGGCGAAACAAGCTGAACAAACAGTGGCAGAAATGGCTCAGCCTCAGCACTTGGGAGATCTAGGCAGGCAGATTTCTGTGAGTCAGAGGGAGGTGTGGGCTACAGAGTGAGACCCTGTTTGGCACAATATTTTCTATTTTTATTATTTTTATTGAGCTCTACATTTTTCTCTGCTCCCCTCCCTATCTCTCCCCTCCCCTTCAACCCTCTCCCAAGGTCCCCATGCTCCCGATTTACTCAGGAGAGTTTGTCTTTTTCTACTTCTCATATAGATTAGATCTATGTTTGTCTCTCTTAGGATCCTCATTGTTGTCTAGGTTCTCTGGGATTGTGATTTGTGGGCTAGTTTTCTTTGCTTTATGTTTAAAAACCACTTATGAGTGAGTACATGTGATAATTGTCTTTCTGTATCTGGGTTACCTCACTCAAAATGATGTTTTCTAGCCCCGTCCATTTGCCTGCAAAATTCAAGATGTCGTTATGTTTTTCTGCTGTGTAATACTCCATTGTGTAAATGTACCACATTTTCCTTATCCATTCTTTGGTTGAAGGGCATTTAGGTTGTTTCCAGGCTCTGGCTATGACAAACAAAACTGCTATGAACATAGTTGAGCACATGTTCTTGTGGCACGATTGAGCATCCTTTGGATATATATCCAAAAGTTGTATTACTGGGTCTTGAGGAAGGTTGTTTCCTAATTTTCTAAGAAACCATCACACTGACATCCAAAGTGGCTGTACCAGCTTGCATTCCCACCAGCAATGCAGGAGTGTTCCCTTTACCCAACAACCTCTCCAGCATAAGTTGTCATCAGTGTTTTTGATCTTGGCCATTCTTACAGGTGTAAGATAGAATCTCAGAGTTGTTTTGATTTGCATTTCTCTGATGAGTAAGGATGTTGAACATTTCCTTAAGTGTCTTTCAGCCATTTTAGATTCCTCTGTTGAGAGTTCTCTGTTTAGGTCTATGCTCCATATAAATAATCCAAATTTATTTGGATTATTTATTCTTTTGATGACCAATTTCTTGAGTTCTTTGTATATTTTGGAGAACATGTAGAAAAATGAAAATAGACCCATGTCTATCACCATGCACAAAATTCAGGTCCAAATGGATCAAAGACCTCAACATAAAGCCAGCCATACTGAACCTTATAGAAGAGAAAGTGGGAAGTACACTTGAACACATTGGCAAAGGGAACCACTTCCTAAATATAACCCCAGAAGCACAGACACTGAGAGAAACAATTAATAAATGGGACCTCCTGAAACTGAAAAGCTTCTGTAAAGCAAAGGACACCATCAACAAGACAAAACGACAGAATGGGAAAATATCTTCACCAACCCCACATCAGACAGAGGTCTGATCTCCAAAATTGGCACAATAATTTTTAAGTAGTGGAGGAGAGATTGGGAAAACACAAGGTGCAACAAGAATTGCCTTGCTAGACAAATATGGTTATAAGCACTTGAAATGTGACTAGCATTATTATTAAAATAATTAATTAAAATATTAGCAAAGTAAATACTTTTGTTTAATTGCTTTGAACTTTAAAATTATAGTAAAATTTTCTCAGTTAGCCACAGCATCATTGGCTTGGTAGGATTGTACTTCATGTAGCCACATGTCTTCTCCATGGCTGAGTTATGTACCTGGTACCTGGAATGTGCATCATTTTAGTATCACACATCACTGGTCTATTTGGTGATAACTTGCCAATTTAGTTAAATGATTGTTTCACTAAACCGTTGCATACATTTATTGAAATATGCAAGCAGCGTGTGCACTATAATCGGTGAGTGAGTTGAAATACGTATGATAATGCAGTTCAATCATCTTTAGGTAAAAATGAGCATCAACAGATTTTAAATTTTGTAACAAAAGCATAATATTTATGCCAAATAAAATAAAAATGCAGAAGCTACTACTGTGATCAAAACAGTAAAGACAATAGGTTTCAAATTTCAGAATGAATTGCAACTTACTGAACAAAAGAGCCCCTGTTTGTTATGCAAAACTTAAGATAATAGCACAGGGGTTGGGGAGAAGGTTCAGTCTGCAAACCGCTTGCCTCCCAAGGGTAAGGACCTGAATTCAGCCATATAAAGGCCAGGCATGGTGGCCTCTGCTTGTGAAGCCGGGGAGGATGAGGTGACTTGCCGCTTGCAAGTCAACTAGCTTAGCCCATGTGGTGACATACAGACCAAAAGGAGACTCTGCCTCAGACCAAGGATGGAAGGCTTCTGCCGAGCTGCACCACATTATCCTCTGACCTCCACACACACAGACACCCACGTGCACATGCACACCTGCCCATGCGTGTGCACCCGTGACTCTACACACAAACAGTAACATAGTCATTGCTAGCAAATAAGTAGTAAATCTGGTCAGTCATTAGAGAGAGAGAGAGAGAGAGAGAGAGAGAGAGAGAGAGAGAGAGAGAGCTATTAAATTAACTACCTTAAATCAGAATTGACTAAGGAACAAAAACCATCTCAAAATAATTTGTAACAACAGGATGATGTTGTAACATTAGCCAGTTATAAAACAACTTGGAATTTGGGCCAGGTAAACTTTTTAAGTGTATTTGAGATAATTTTGGCATGTAATATGTTTTCTTAACTATGATTTTTTAAAATTAAAACAGTGTCTTACTCTGTATCTCATAATGTCCTCAGACAAGCATGAATGCCCCCCCCCACACACACAAGGAAATAGAGAAAGTATGTTCTTTGTTATGGAAATGTCAAGATAGTTTGAAGAAACAACTATAATGAACTTTACAGAAAAGCAAACGTATTTGGTTATGCCACGAAACACTTTCTTACAGTTTACATCCCCTCTGTAATAGTAGCAAAGATCAAGTGATTGAAATGTGGAAAATTACTAAATCAAAATATTTGCTTGGTTTGCTCCTCCGTCTGATAAGCATTTTAAAAATGCGCTCAGTTTTCATAACCAGGCTATCTGAAAAGTGTTACAGAAACAGTTAGCATTTTACAGCCTATATGCACAAATGAGTCCGAATCATCGCTGGTTTATCAAGCTTCTCAGAAGTGAGGGAACAGTAAACTCAGTCATCTTATGTGCTTTGCCAGTGCATGCTTGTTGAGTAATGGAAAAGTTTTCCAACGACTGACTACATTATCACTCCAATATTTTGAAACAAAAGGAAGGCCTGCCAAATACCCAGTCATCAAAGAAAATGCCAGTATGTTGTTTACAACTTCTCTGATAGCATACTTCTCATCTGAGCAACTTAGTTTGAAGCTCAGGGGAAAGAAGACCTGTTTAAGACTTAGCTAGTCAGCTGCCTTTGCTGAGATTGAATACGTCATGATAAAAATTGTCAATGGCTTTGCACTTTCTGTTGTCTGGACCAAGATGTGCAGGATTTTATGTTACTGGATTCTAGCATGGATGGCGGAGGGCACATAAGGCCTCATTCCTAATGAGGCAACTGGTGGCTGCTGGGGAAGGGAGAGTCATTCTCTTCATGGTTGTGACACCTGATAGGGTGCCCATGCTCCTGTGGATGGGCCTACACCCTTGAACACACAACTGGAACTAGCTGGACTCAATGAGGTTAAAAAATAAAAAGGACACAAAGCTGGGAGAAGAACACATTTATTCAGTTCCAGGAGTGGTTGGGGGAGTAGATATAATCAAAATTCTTTGTATACATCTATGAAATTCTCCAAGAATAAATAAAAATTTAAGAATATAATTTGATTATTGAAGGTATGATAAAAATTAGTTGTAGTGTTATATAAATTAGTTGTAAAAACTAAAGAAAAAACTGAAAACTATTTGTTAATGTTATATAACTTGGAGTTTCTGTTTGTATAATTCCTTTAAAAATATGATGTGCGAAACACACACACACACACACACACACACACACACACACACACACACTTGTGCACTTCTAAAAGTTAAAGCAAGGAAGGCCAGAGGAAAATGGTTTTGTCTCCTTGACCATGGGCAAGTCCAGCAGAGAACCGTCTTTCTGATCAAGTCAGTTAGGCTCTGCTTGCTGTCGGGGTGGTGGGTCATGGTATACCGGACTGTAACATGTCATGTGATCTATCACACTTCTTAAAGCACAGCAAACCAAAGTTCCCAAGGAGATTCCTCTCCTACCTCCTTGACAGAAAGTAGTGAACTAGGGTGTCCCTTGTAAAAATTGGGCAGTACGCGAAACATGCTTAGCTGGGGCGTGGGACAGCGGGCGCCGATGTGTGGACAGCTCAAGCAGCTGAAGCAATAGGTATTCATAATGTTAACTACACTCATCAATTCGCCTCTTTCCTTTAGGCAATAGACTTCTGTCTACTTGATGGGGTACCTCACTAAGTTTATAGCCGTATAACTTCAGGAGACTCCGTGTTTTCCTTAATGTTCTGAGAAATAACAGTTCTAACAGATACCACAGTTAGGTCAGGGAAGGGATGAGATCAAGTGTCTTAAGACCTGTATGTCCATGTGGAAGGCCCTCAGTGCCCTTGGAATATCTCTTTGGCTGGGTCTGTTCTTCGTTACTCGTTTTTCTGTTCTGCCATCGAGTCATCTTTTCTTCATGAGGCTGGAGGAAGTGGGAAGGAAGGCACGGGGACTTACTGTATTTACCGATTACTTTGCTACTGTACTCAGTCCTCACAGACAGTCAGGGTCACCTTCAAATGAGGAAGCCAAGGATCAGAATGCTAAAGAAGTAGCTGGAAGCTACAAACCCCTGAGTCTGGCCCTATGCCTTTGTCCGGGATGCTTTCTCTACACCGTTCTAGCTCCGCCTGGGGGCTAAGAAACAAGGTTTGGGAGGCACGGCTTCCTGAGCTGACATTTTGGCGCACGCCTTTAATCCCAGCACTCGGGAGGCAGAGACAGGTGGATCTCTGTGAGTTCGAGACCAGCCTGGTCTACAAGAGCTAGTTCCAGGACAGGCTCCAAAACCACAGAGAAACCCTGTCTCCAAAAAACAAACAAACAAACAAACAAAACCCAAACAAACAAACAGACATTTTAGCGTTCTCCTGTTAGCTGCCGCTGCATTTATCAGAGAGCTTCTTGAGAGTTAGCAAGCCTACACTGGAAAACAAATGACTGTCACAGACAATGTCTGTGTCGAATGTTGAGGAGATGACCCAGTGGGTAAGGTGCTTCTTGTACAAAAAGCATGAGGGGCTGAGTTTGGACTCCCAGCACCCAGCTGAGTGTGGTGGCACTAATGCCAGTGGTAGGAGACAGGAGAATCCGCAGGGCTCACTAGACAGCCAGTCTAACCAAGGAGTAAGCTGTAAGCTCCAGGCTCAGACTCTGAGACCCTAGTGCTGGGTGTGGGAGGCAGGAAGATAGCCAGAGCCCATTTCAAAGGGATAAAATAGGGAGCGATGCAGTAAAATGTCCAAAGACCCTGTAGTCAGAGGCTGCTTGTATGTTTCCTGGTTGCCCAGACCCAAATAATTATGTAGAAACTGTTAATTATAACACTGCTTGGCCGATTAGCTTAGGCTTCTTATTAACTCTTACATCTTAAATTGACCTATTTCTAATATTCTGTATTTTACCACCAGGCTCGTGGTTTACTGGTAAGGTTCTGGCTGGCAGCTCACATCTTTCCCCTTTGGTGGCTACATAGCTTCTTCCTGATTTTGCCTACTCTATGTATCTTTTCCAGCCTGGCTATTCTGTTAAGCAATTGGCCAAAAGCAGCTTCTTTATTAACCAATGGCAATAAAACATATTAACAGCATACAGAGGGGGCTCCCACATCAGGCCTCTACATAACACAGGCTCATACTCACACATCTGTGTGTATACCACACACACGCACATGTATACATATTCTCCTGTATGTGAAAACACAGAAAATAACCATGTAGTAATGAATAGAAAAAATTCCCCTTTCTAATCAGAAAGAGGCCACCAAAACAGTGATATTGTCTCTGGGATACTGGAAACAACTGGATATTCTTAGCATGCTTCAGTTTGTAAGGTGAGGCCCAGGTTCAGGGGAACTCACAGTTCTTGGTTTTCGTGACCTTCTGACTTGTGAATTTGGGCCCAACTCCCTACTTAATAACTGCAATTTTAATTTTAGCTCTTAAATCCTGGTGGTATACATGCTAATTGGCAATTTGGTCCTTAGCTTGTATTTAAACCTCTAGTTCATTCCTCTGGCTTCCAACTCTCACTTTGGCCTCCCATGAAACCTGGCATCCTCGGTTCAGTCCTAAGATTCTAATTTAGCCATTTGACTACATTGGCAGTTGAAGCTGGAGTGAGGAGGCTGATGTGTCTAAAAATCTAGCAGTGAGGGACCCCCAGCAAATTTTGTATGTCAACTTGAAATTAGCTGGTGTCATCTGAGAGGACAAAAGTGTCTCCATACGATGAGGCTACAGACAAACCTGTAGGTCTTTTTCTTAGTTAGTGATTGATGGGTGAGGCCTAACCCATTTTGGATGGTGCCAGCCATGGGTTGGTGGTCCTGGGGGCTATAAGAAAGCAGGTCGAGCAAGCCACGAAATGCAAGTTTTAGGACCTCTGCATCATCTCCTGCCTCCAGGTTCCTGGCCTGCTTGAGTTCCTGCCTTGGCATTCCTCACAGGATAGTGGTTCAAGGTGTATAAGCCAAATGATCCCTTTCCTCCCCAAGTTGCTTTGGTGATGGTGTTTATCACAGCCATAGTCACCTTCACTGTGGCAGCACCGATGACAGACAGCGTAGAGAATTACCTATGTAATTCTTTATAACTAAGAGCCTACCGTAAGTAACTAACTCGTTAGATCAGGGAGGTCGTGCAGACTCATATCTGCGGCTGGTGATCTGAGTCTCAGGAGGGCCGATGGTACGGGTTCAGACACTCAGCAGCTAGTTTCAGAAATCATAATTGAAATGTTTACACTCTGCTGCTGGGAATGCAAGGAGGTAGAACACCATTGGCAAGCGGGAGGAGGCACCATAATTAAAGCAGGTGTACCATATCTAGTAATTCCACTGCACATGTGTGGGTGGAAATGTTCCAATCATATTGTTCATTATCATCCCAGTTTAGAAACTGGAAATGTCATCCGTATTATGGCTAAACAAATGAGCGGTGTGCTTATGTGCTGAAACTGTCAAATAATGGCAAAATAGTGAGTGACACTGGAAATAAAAAAAAAAAATCTTCATATTGGCTTGGCTCTTTGCAGTCTATGACCTAATAAAAAGGAGCCATAAAAATGTTGCACTGAACAATTCTGTGGGGTTTATATTAAACTCAGAGTGCTGTTGTAAACACATTTCTATTAAGACAGTTTTTAAGGTTATGGCTGGCCCTGGAAGGGCTGTTCCCCCACCCTGTCTTTAAACCTTGGGCCTTTAGGAGTCGGTGGAAAGGGGGAAGTTCTGCCCCCAAGTAAAGCAGTGAAAATGCCTTGCTCGCTGGATCTCCATGCTTACTTAGGCTCCACTAAGCAACGCATTCTGCAGCACAAGTGTGGAGTCTGCAGTCCCGTCACCTGGTCCTGCAGAAGTAGGAGGGGGAGTAGTCACCCACTGCTACAGGCTCAGCGTTACGTCCTCTCAACTTTCATATGTTGAGACACAATCACAGATGTGACACAATTAAGCGTGGGTGTTGGGGCTTCCAGGAGCTGATCAAATAGAGACCTCATGAAACTAAGACAGTCTTTCCGGTGAAATCCAAGTCAGCTAATTTGTCACTTCCTGTCTTTACAGCCGGCAGGTACCGTCTTTAAAGGAGAAAATTAGCCACCATTGAACACTGAGTCTGATCATGCCTTGATTTTGAACTTCCTGGCTTCTAAATTGTGAAAATGAATTTTTGTAATCAGTAAACTAAAAGAAAACCATGATGGCAAAGAACAAGCTGCCGCTATGCACAATAGGAGTGGACCTCACATGCATGATGTTGTGCAAAAGAAGCCACGCACAAAGGGCTCATGATGCCTGACTCTACTTACCTAAATATTAAAAAAGGAAAAGCCGATCTCTATTGTATAGCATAGAAACTACCTTGCAGAAAGGGAATAAAAATTAGGAAGGGTTTCAAGGAAGTCTTCTAAGTAGAGAATAATTGCTTTTATGTACAGTGTTAATAGTGCTGTTGATTTTAAACAAAATATCCAGAGGAGTTCTATTTAGTTACAAGCACATGAATTGTCTTGAGACCCTACCAAAACATGTACTCAGATGATTTGCTAACCTTAGGAAACATTCTTAAATTGGTATTTTATCCACAAAAATGAGAAGGCGCATTGAAGAATGGATTGCTTACGTACCCATAACTATTCTCCAAATTTTATTTGCATAAGATTTACACACTTTTGGGAGTGTGCACGACTAGCATAGTTAGGAAAGATTGTGCAAGTGTTAGAGAGGTCCGTGCAAACACGAAAGTTCCATGCAGAAAGCAGAAAGGTGAGAGACTGAAGATCACGTTCAGGGGCACAGGAGCAAGGGAAAATAGCTGCAAAGGGAAGCAGGGCCAAGTATGGAAAGTTTTGGGTGTTAGGGTCTGTTCTTCTCAGAGACCATGGAGAGTTTTGCGTAGCAATACTCCTCTTTCCATTTCTTTGTATTTCTAATAATATAAAGTATAAGTTTGATTTTTACCCTGCACAGTGTTTCAAAGTGGTGGGTTATTATCTTAAAATTAAGGAAATTGATACAGGGAAAGGCTTAATAACTTGTCCCAAAACAATAGAAGTAAGGTCGTGCTAATATTCCTTATTTATATGTGTGTGTGCTTTCTTGAGTTTATGTGTATTGTTTGCACAGGAGACCAGAAGAGGGGGCTGAATGCAGTGAGTGCTTAGCTGCCGAGCTATTTAGCCAGTCCCCAGTTTTGCTTCCCTTTAAAGAATGATGCCCCCCAAAAGAGCATTAGGACTCGGCAAATTATTTATATGTTGGTGACGGGCAGCACTGGATTGGTAGAGAATGCAAGAAAACCCCAGTAGCATCATGGGCACTCATCCCTACCTAGGCCAGAGAACATGATTTGATGATCTTGCCCAGGCTATCAAGTTGGAGGCATTCAGTCCTGTGTCAGCTCTAGAAAAATACTTCTTTATATTAGCAAGTCATAATTAGCAATTCTTCCTTCTTGTCTTAGGAATATTCTCCTGCTTAGTGATGCACTGTGTGAATGAATATTTTTTTGAAACCTCCTCCATAGCCTTTGAATGTGGCTCATATGAAAGAGAGGTAAGAAAGTAGAACCATTCCTTTACCCATTTTGAAATCTATACCCCTGCCTGAGAGCTGAGTCCCCGTCGGTGTAAAATGTGCATTTCCTTCTGATTGTCCGGTCATACTCCTGATGGCAGATGGCAGTTAGTTTGGGTGCAACACCTGGGCTCATCTCCTCTCAGTCCTGGGATCAGAAGCAAGTTACTAGGCTTCCTGAGTCTTGCCCTCCTTATCTGCATTATGTGATACAAATTAGCACTTGTTTCACAAGTAAGTGGGCACGATGTACTTAACACACAACCAGGTTTGTTATGGCTATATTAAGACAGGTTTTCTGGCCTTTCTACAATTTAATGGATAATTTCTTAACAATTGTTAGCACTGCTTATCAAAGGAGTTGGGAAGTATAGTGATTTAATTGAATATTTTCAATAACTAAATTGATTATCTCTCCCCCCCTCCAAAATATGAAAAAAAAATAGGCTGAAGATTCAGAAAGTACATTTGAGTAGTGTTACTGTTATCAAGCACTTTTTAAAAGATAGGCACTATCGCCTGTTTTCAAGCCTGGTCTTTAGTCCCCAAGGATATTAACAAAAATGGGTTCTCCATGTTATTTTACAAAAGCATATATGTAGTCGTGCCTTTTTTGTATGTGTTTATTAGCTCACGACACCCGAAAATCTGGGTGCTCACTATGCAACCACGGGAAAGAACTCAAGCTGTTGGCTTCCCTTGCCATTAATGAAGATGATCATTATGTTTCTTCCATGGAGTTCTTGTGACTTTTAAGATGGACAGGCAATATAAAAGAGCTTAGCAGGTAATCTGCACTCACTAAATGAGTGTATAAGGGCACCCCTGTGCTCTACCTGAGTCTTTTTTTTTTTTTTTTTTTTTTTTTTTTGGTTTTTCGAGACAGGGTAGGCTGGCGTGTGCCCAGTGTCTGGCTAGCGTTTGTGTTGCCTGAGAGCATTCACAGCTGCTTCTCCAACAGAAATCAGTGCCCAACCCAAGGAAACTATCTCTAAGAGCAAATCTCAGTGGGTAGTCAGAGATGCTAGTGATACAAAAGGCTACCGTTTGCTTCAAAGTCAGTTATTCTGTGGTGTATCTTCATGTTCTTTAGGCAAAGCACAACTAGTTTTCAGCTATGCATACCCTTTTGTTTGAGTTTTAGACTTCTATCCACTTCCAGAACTTCCCTTACCACAGGAATACTATTCTCGGTTATTTATAAGAATCTCCATCTCCATCCTGGCTCCTGAGTCACCCAATTAATCACTACTGCCACCGGAAGTGGTCCTGGGAAGATGGCCTATGACAGGATTCTCTGAATCTCAAGATATCACTGGCAGATATTGCCACTACTGTGTCCTGTAAAATATACACATTTTATGAATATTAAAACCAATAGTAAGCAATAAAAATGAGACCAAATTATGCAGCAAAAGAGTCTAACACTAGTAAAAGAATAGCAAGGCTTAAGAGAACTGATTGGTTTATTAAAGACAGCAACGACAATGGGGGAACCCCTATTGCATTTATTTGCTCTGATTATTGCTTTTATTGTCTTTTAGTCTTTCATCATTGATCTTGTTATATACAATACCGTCAAGATAGTGCTTAGCATTTTTAAACAGCCAGTTGTTTGCTAATGCAGTACAAGTATTAAACTCCAGACTTTGTAAATGCAAATGTAGAAAACCACCACATTATGAGTTGAAATATCCATGGAAGGACTTCAACTTGGCACGCAATCAATTCCAATAGCAGTAGGGTATCTGGGAAAGTACTTGGAAATGCTGGTTTTAAATTTAATCAAGAAGTATGGGGACACACACCATGAAAATCAGGGGAAAACGTCATTACCCGTAATATTAAAACACAAGCTAGGACAATAGTATTGCAATGAGAGAAAATGGTAAGAATAGTTCAGGATGGGATGTAGTGACATCGACAAGTTCGTGACGTATGAGACACCAACGGGAAAACACCAGTCTTCTGGGGTGAGGCAGTTAACAGTGTTCAGGGAGCCACTTGTCACAAATGGTTAGATGCGGCCGGCGGAATCTCTTTGGTCCATCTTCTTCCTTCATTTCCTGAAGCAACAACAACAATAAAGGCATTATGTAAAACCTGGACTTGTTTTTCTGCAGCTCTGGGTATGAAAATTTTAATCATAGTAAAACAAAACAAAAACTGAAATGTGCGCTCATGAGCAGTTGCCAAAGAAATAACTGACTCGGTTACATAAGGGTTTTACAAGGCTGGGTTATATTACAGACAAAGCTAAAAGTCAAATAAGTAACAGACAAAGATTAATATAGAGAAATCCTTCACTGCAATGAGAAAATCATGAAGTATATCGGAGAGACATTTCATATAAAAGACTATTCATTAAAGTGAAATTGTTCCAAGTAAATATACACATAAAAGTATAAAGGTGTTTACCTTAAGTTTGCAAGGTGTTCCCCTAGTAACAACCCAGCTGAGCCGGAAGCTTCAGACTCTGGTGAGAATGTGGTCAAACACCAATGTGCAGATATGCCTGGCTGCGTTAGGAGATGGTGGAATAATTGTAGATGTCAAGTTTTGCAGAAACCTCCAGAGAATTCCGTATGGAAAGTTTCCTTCCTTCTTTTTACTCTAATGATATCCTCCCTCCTAAGGAAACAGTCTAAAATTTCAATTAAAAACTTAGGCGTTAAGATAGTCACAATAGCGCACTGAGAACAATAAAAGATTGGAAAGATTCCTGTCTTGCCGTAGGGGAAGGGCTAAGTAGAATGTCTGTTTCTGTGGACTGTTTGTACCTGTGAAGTGTAATGGCCATGAAGGTAGTCAAGTCCACAGTCTGATTATTTCACGTTAGCTGGTGACACCCGACAGCCCTGTGCAGTAAGCAGTCACACTGTCTCTTTCAATAGGTCTGTGGCAGGCCATGCCTGGGGAAGGGGCTTTATTTTTAGGTATAGACTGTTAGATAGTATGTCACATGATTCTTGGCCAGTGGATTTTTCCATTAAAAAGTGACTGCTTAACTCAGTGGGCTTTTAAAGTCGGAAACCTGTTTCTTTGTTTTATTGGTTTTTGTTTTTCCTTTATAGACGATTTCTACTATAACTTCATAGAAAAATTTCCCATTCTTTTTCTCTGGTTTTCATAGGGTTTCTAAGTGCCAGGTGGATTATAAATATTCCTGATTTCCCCCTTCTTTAAAAGAACAAAAAAACATCATGTCTCCTCAACTTTATCATCTAAATCTCCATAGCAACTTCTAGTTTTTCATTTATAAGAGCACTCTCTTGTCTCTGATAGCCCTGTGGACAGAAGAGCTTCGACACAGACTCACGCCTTTCCCAGCCGCAGATCAGGGCCAAGGGACAGTGAGAAGCAGTGGCCTTCTACACCGGTGGTCCTCACCCTTCCTAATGCTGTGACCCTTTAATACAGTTCTTCATGTTGTGGTGACCCAACCATAACATTATTCTCATAACTACTTTATAACTGTAATTTTGCTACCATTGTGAATCATAACGTAAATATCTGTTTTCTGTGGTCTTTGGCATCCCCTGTATCATTTGACCCCCAAGGGGGTTGAGAACTATTCTACAGGGTTGAACTAAAAGCTGTGCCTACCACTCTTACCTCCTGTGTCCTTGTGAGCCATATGCAAAGATGCTGTTGTCATAAAATGAAGGGAACCTACATCTCTGACCTATAGATAAAAAGTGACTCTAATTGCTTTGCCCTTGGTTGTCCTAAGACATTGAAAATGCAGTAAGACATTGACCTACAGCCCATTATAGTTTAATAATGTTCCTCCTGGTTTTGTTTTTAATAATGGTCCATCTTGTTTCACGAATGTTGTATTTTCCTCTTCTTCATAAACATAATGATTCTGTTTTTGGGTAAGTTTTCTTTTTCATTCTTTTTTATCCAACAAAATGTTTCTCTTTTTAAATATTAGGTGTTCTTTTTAACTGCCTTATGATTTCTTGACCACTTAATTTTAAAATAAGGTACTAATATTTCAACACAGGGCTAAGTATGCAGCTTAGTTGGTAAAGCACTTTCTAAGGTGCAAAAAGCCCTGAGTTTGATCCTAGCACCTCCTGAATCAGATACAGTGCCACATGTCTATGACTCCAGCACTCAAGAAGTAGAGGCAGGAGGATCTGAAGAGGCTCAAGGGCAGCATCCCCCATGTAGGAAGTTTGAGGACAGGCTGGAACTGGTGAGATCCTGTTTCCAAATAAAATAAGACAATACAATTTTTAAATAAGATAATGGATGGGTCCTGTAGTTTGTCGGGTTTTTATTGTTTTATTTGTGGAGCTCAGCTCTTCTTTGAACAAACCACATATTTTAGTGTATGAAAATCGACATTCAGAACGATCCTCAGATAGTACTGTGTCTGATGCAGAGATGGCACACACATCTAACTGTTCCAGGGCCAAAGTCTGGAAAGAAAGTGCTCATTTTCATCGGATCCTGACTGCAGCGCATTGCGGCCCACATAAGGAATATTCGTCGTTTGCCCTGGAGAATCAGTGTCTTTCTTAGTTAGGGTTTTATTGCTGTGGATAGATGCCACAACCATGGAAACTCTTATAAAGGACAAAATTTACTTGGCGATGGCTTATAGATCCAGAGGTTTAATCCATTATTGTCCTGGCGGGAAGCATGATGGCACATAGGCAGACATAGTGCGGGAGACGGAGCTGAGAGTTCTACATCTGGATCAGTAGGCAGCCAGAGAGAGGGTGACATTGGGTCTGGCTTGAGCTTTTGAAATCTCAGAGCCCACTTCCAGTGATATACTTCCTCCAATAAGACCACACCTACTCTAACAAGGCCACACCTCCATAATGCTACTACCTATGAATTTATGGGGGCCATTTTTATTCAAACCACCACAATCAACTGTTGTTCTTTTGCAGGGATTGATCATTTGCCTGTGTTATTTTGGAAAGGTGATCTGAGGGTATCTTAGCACTTCGTACTCAGGTTTTGGCCAAGGCCCCCATTACCAGTTTATGGCAGCCCCTGGGTTTTGAACTGCTAAGTCTTTCCAGGAAGGAACCAGTAAGTTAGTATGTCTTCTGCAGCTGCTAGGTCTATGGCTTACTCCTCTTCACCAAGGCAGTCTGCTACTCCTTTATGTTGTACTGAGGTTTATTATAAAGGAGGTTTTTCGAAACTGCTACACTTTATTCTTATCTGTGGCTCCCATCCACATTGCATCTTGTACACGTTTATCTTTTTATTCACTCATCGGAAATTTACCACCTTGGAGGACAGGGAAGAGATATTTTTAAAGTAAATGGTGAATCACATTATTTAGCATAGACAGGTTGCTTTCATAATGGAAACATCAAAATAAACCCATCACAGGACATGCCAGCGCTGCCATGTCTAACAGAAGGCTGTGCGATCACAGCAGCAAAGTGGAAAACATACATGACTCATTTGACCTTCTCCATCTAGTCCTCCTCCCAAGGTCAGTATGGTTTTCATGGAATTATGTGAAAGCTTGCGCAGTTCTTGGGATATTAAAAAGATCTGCTAACTCAATATCACATCATTAAAATCTTTTCTCAGAATTATTTTCTGTGAATTGGTACAACTAGTGTAAGCAGAAAGGAGTATTTTAGCCTTTGTTGCTTTGATGGTTGGTTACTTCTCTGTGCATAACTGTAACCATGAGGACCTGAAGGAAGGGACAGGAAAGCATCATTTGAACTAACTGAGCTGTAGTACTTGGGTTCATTCCTGAATGCCTTTCATTTCCTTGTTGTACCCTAGTTCTATTGAAGTTCAAAAAGATCTTTATTCCCCTGCACCCTTTACAATAATGAAAAGAAGTATTTATTTTTTTCACATGATTGTAGTCTTGGAAAATTTATCCTAAGGAAACAATTCAACATTAAAAATATTTGGACTAACACCTTTAATGCCAACCCTTGGGAGGCAGATGCAGGCAGATCTCTGTGTGTTCAAGGACAACCTGGTCTACATAATGAGTTCCAGGACAAGTCAGAGCTATATAGTGAGCTCTGAAAGCAAAACTCAAAAACAAAACTAAAGAAAACAAAAACAACGAAAAAATTGGAAAATAAGATTTACATAGCAGTCATAATTAAAATAGCTGGAAGTTTATTTATTGTATTTAATTTGTATGGGTGTTTGCCTGCTTGTATATCTCTGTACCATATGAATGCCTGGTGCCTGTGGAAGTTAGAAAAAGGCATTAGATCCCTTGCGACCGGAGTACAGATGATTGTGAGCCTCTGTGTGACTACTGGAAATTGAACTCAAGTCCTCTGGAAGAACATATCCTGTTCTCAACTGCTGAGTCATCTCTCCATCCTTCTGTGTGGTGGTTTGAATAAGAATAGCCCCCATAGGCTCATATATTAGAACGTTTAAGGGAGTGGCACAATTTGAAAGGATTAGGAGGTGTGGTCTTGTTGGAGCAGGTGTCGCTGGGGATGGGCCTTGAGCTTTTCAAAGCCCATGCCAGGCCCAGGTGTCTCTCCTGCTGCCTGCAGATCTAGATCTAGAATACTCAGCTACTATGTCTGCCTGCATGCCACCATGCTCCTCACCATGAGGATGATGGACTAGACCTCTGAAACTATAAGCCAGCCCCAATTAAATGCTTTCCTTTATAAGAGTTGCTGTGGTCACACTGTCTCCTCACAGCAATAGAACACCAACTAAGATACTCTGTCTTCACACACACACACACACACACACACACACACACACACACCCTCCTCAACTTATCACAGCTAAGTATTCTTAATTACACAAGGGAGGGAAGGGATGTGCTATAGAGAGGAGCATGCTGTTTGTCTTTAGTAACTGGAGGAAGGCCGAGTATAATGCAGATGGTCGGAGGTGGGTAAATGAGGTGGTGGGAGTTTGTGGAAGTTCTCCTCTCATTGCTCCAATTTTGCCAGGAAAGTAAGAAGCAAGGTCGTCTGCTGAGAATGAGAATGGGGGCAGAGGTGTTGGATGTGTGAGGAGAAAGAGAAAGGCATGAAATAATCTCATAGTATAGTAGAGTGGACAGACAGGAAACGATGCAAGAATGCTGGGTAGCATTCCGGGTCCTCTCGACGTTGGGGATGTGAATTTATGCAAGACAAGACAGTATGGTTTTATTGGCATTGCTGGTCACTTTCAGTTACCATAAATTCATAGGCCAGAGCAGCAAAGAGAGGTGACATTGGAGGTTAGATCAATAGATGGAATGAAACAGAAGGTATATGAACAGCGTGGATTTATGCACAGGAGCTGCTGATGGCAGACTTGCCAAATGAGCAGGCTAAGGAGAGGAAAAGGTGAAAGTGGGTGGGAATGGCAAAAAATGGTAGCTAGGCCAATAGGGCCCCGGCTTGAGTTAGGAAATTTGGACTCGGAGCTCTAGGAGAAGAAAGTTACAATGCTGAGAGAGTTGGGGAACTGCTGCAGGGATTTATGATGCTGAGGTCCAGATTGGTCACCAAAGGAGCGACATCTTGAGATACAATGGAGGACGGAGGATGAAATCATCAAGGCAAGGGCACTAAATGAAAGGGGAACTGAGCCGTGAGCCCTACTCTCCTATGCAAGGCGAAAGCTTTCTTTGAAGATACAAACTCTTTAAAGTTCTGTGGTGATTGAAGGCGCCTTTCACATAACAAGACCCAGCTGTTTGGATTAGGTTACGTTGTCTGGTGTGTGGACAAGTCACCTCTTGAGGTAGGAACTGTAGAAGGAAGGGAGAGAGTAAGGAAGGGCTGAAGAAGGGGGAAACGCCAAGTCATCTCTGCAGGGAAATAGAAAGAGTACGAAAGGGAACCAGTATCTGGAATTCAGGAGACTTCAGGGCAGGGAGATAGACTAGTTCTTTCTCTAGCAATCAGCAGAGAGCGAGAGAGAGAGCGAGAGAGCGAGAGAGAGCGAGAGAGAGCGAGAGAGAGAGAGAGCGAGAGAGAGAGAGAGAGAGAGAGAGAGAGAGGAGAATTGGTGTGTCTGAGGCCAGAAGTGTACCTGATTGAGCTGAGAAGACAGCAAGCCGCCCCTGCACTAGGCTGTGGTCCCAGAACAGCAATGAGAAAGTACCCACAGGTTAGGAGAAGCTGAGACGGGTATGCTAATTGCTCAACTAAATAAGAAAGGGCCACGGAGGAGAGGAATATAGAGGAGATGGGGCCCAGAAGGAGTTAAGACCCAGTATCTGCATGGCTTTCCTGCTACCCTGGAACCCAAATGCCCAGGGAACCCCAATATCCAGGGGGCCCCAACAAAAGAAGCTGGCTCTGCTTCATGGTTCATCCCCTATTTTGTTTCCAAAGACCCAGACTACCAAAGATTCAGTGGCTGAAACAGCCTACCCCACACTTTCAAAAGTCAGACGAGAAGGCCTTTGGGAATTCTAAGTCCCTGACAGGGTGCAGCCTGGCTGGCTGCAATGCATGCTGTTAAATGGTCAGCTTGCTTAAAAAAATGCAGTCACGTAATAGCTGCTCTTCTCTCTCCCCCCTCTTCCCTAGCTCACATCGCTCTCTTTTTAGGGAACAATGTTCTCTCCTGCCTGCTGCTACACATATGGGGGCTGGGGGAGTGGGCATTTGGTTTCCCTAGACTTGAAATGGAATCCATCTCTACTTTGAAATCGTCTCTAATTTACATTTGCTGTGTTCCATCATCCTTTGTTCTTACTGCTCCTCAGTTGCCTTCTTCTCCCTCCTCCCATCCTACAGTCTCCCCACATCTTTGCTTCATTATTTTGCATTTCTGTTTACTGCTCTTCCAATCAAATGTCATTTCTGTTAGCACTGTGTCGGGGAGAAGAGTTGAGAGGCGTGGTCTTCCTGGGTCCCCATTAGACTGGGCTGTTGCCTTGGAGGTGTTGAACATGTCATAGGTGATCCACCTGCCACCAGCGTATCCTGAAACATCATCTTTTCTGCCAGCCTTTCCCCCTCTGTTGCTCCTGCCTTCAGGTCATATCTCTAGTAGCTTGATATGATGCACCATTGTGCCTATGGCACAGTTAGGGGCCACTTTAAAATTGTAACAAATGTCCCTATTCACGGGTCCATATGGAGGCTCAGTGGGTGGCACCATTAGCTATAAAGCTTGAAACAGATTGCAATTGCCTTGCTCAGAAGAGAGAATCCCAAATCAGAGACACGTTTTGATAAAATATTCTGGACCAGATTTTAAGCTGCTCTGGCATTCCAACAAGAGTCTTCCTGTTCTCGGTGCAATGCGTTTCCCCCAAACGATTTCAGACTTGCCAGTCACAGGCAGAAACTCCTGACACTTATGTGCAGGATCCTTGACAACCATTGTCTTATCCCATAATAGCCTGCTTCATTATAGTCCTCCACAGAACCAGACTAGAGCTCCCTCGGTTGAGTATGTAGGGGATTTGTTGCACAAACAGTGACAGTTTCCTTTCAATATTTCATCATACAGTCACATACCTGATACATGGTATTTCAGAGTCAACAACTGAGGAGAGAAGATGAGCTCTTTATGGGGCAGTGTGCCAGAAGCAATCACCAACCTTTGGGACATCCATCCCCCTCAGCATTTAAGGAGATGCCATCAGCTGGGTAGACCACCCGTTTTCCTATTAGTGAGGCCAGCATAGACCATGACTAGGAACAGCTGGAAGGCAAGGTTCTTCACTGCACCTGCAAGGTCTAAGCCTCTCGTGGCAGACTATGAAGCTGGAGCTGGAGGTGGCTCCCAAGGTTGTCCATATAGCTGTCTAGTTCAGGAGCCCGTGCTCAGACCTGAGCCCAGAGAACATTAGGACCCAAGGGCATACAGCGTAGCAGGGAGCCAGATGCAAGGTGTTTCATGAGCAATTTAGTCTGGAGAATGATGTAATCGCCAAAGTTCTGTGGCTTTTATTGTTTTTAATTACAGCAAAATAATCCTTTAAAATTTCATTTTTATTTAGCATACAAAAACTAGGTTTAATTATAGTATTTCTGAAGAAAATTTATGTTCGTTGTTTTTTACCTATTCCCTTTATCCTTTACCCCTCTTGTACCCTTCCTGCCCCAGTGCCCCCTTTCTGTTTTCATATCACGTGTCCCCTTATCCCACCACCTTCATCATCATCTCTTGTTCCCCCTCCTCATGGTCCAGTTTCATGGCCTATGCCCACTCTCATCCTCTTGTTTATATAAGCCTTAAAAGCTAGGGTTTTCTTATTAAAGAATATACCTTCCTGACTCTGGGTCAGTGCACTTTATAGAATACATTCCAGATGCACCTATTTTCCTGGCAATTCCATAATTTCACTTTTCTTAACAGCTGGGTCTTTAAAATATCACCAGACCTTGTGAGTGAACAAAGGGGGCCAAGGTTGTGTTGTGTTACATCAACAGATCTCTGGGCATCACTTTGGGATGGACTGGTCCCGTCCAAACCTCTCAAGTGTATACACGAGGAAGCAGAGGCTTCAGGAAGAAATGACATGCTCTTTGACACTTGACCTCCTGGCTCCTCGGGCCTGAAGCCCACCGACCTCGCTGTACACGCCTGCCCTCAGCTGTCACACAGCCCCCTTCATCCACACAGCCCAGAAGCAATCAAATGGAAAAGTCGGTCGCATGACTCTGATGTCAAATGCTTGTTTGCAGGGTGACATTTGGAAGATTGATGGCTGTGACTGCTAAGAATTACCCCTAAACTCTGCAGGTCTTCGGAGAATACATTTCCCCCTCATGAGCCATGCAGTTCCCAAATTTCTGATCCATGTGAGGAGCTGTGATACCCTGCCTTATATTTTATTCATGTTAGTTTAAGCCATCATTTCATTTTTTTTTTTTTAAAAAAAAAAAGGGCAAATGATCCCTACAGCAAGAACCTTTACAGGCAGATGCAAAACCCTGTGTTGAAACTGGAAAAAAAAATGAAAATGCCAAGACAAACAGTTAACTGTGTGTGGAGCCCTCGCTGGAGAGGTGTGCATGTGGCGGGGTGGGGGTGGCTTCTGAATCATTTCCCTAAATTTAGCAATGCAGCTTTTTTTTTTTTTTTTTTAAATAAGCCTTTAGGAGCTGTTTCCCAGAGATCCTGTTATTTCTCTGCATGTGCCTTACGTAAGGCTTTGTCACAGGCCTGCAGAACAGGCAAATGGGAAGGGTGTGGCCCCTTCCCAAAGAACCATCACGAAAAGTTCAGAGGTAGCGGAGGCTAAGGGACCCAGCCTTTCTTTGGGCCTGTCTGCTGGAGATGGTGTCTGCTAAGTGCTTCCCACGTCCGTGTTGTGGGGTGGCTTGATATTTATTCACTTCTTCAAGTAGAGCAGGACTGTCACTGTTGTTAATCTTCCCCAAGAGCGCTGATGTCACTCTTATGAACTCCTCCAAGCGTTCCCTCTGCCACCCACGCTCATTCCTTGGCTCTCCCTCCCCTCTCATTCTCTTTTCTTCCCCCCTTCCTATTTTATTTTCCATAGATTCCCCTCATGAATGGTTTCAGAAAGACTCGGGCCTTAAAGTGTTTAGAAATCCATTTCTTCAGAGTCCGTTTCCAGCTTATGTATAGGAGTTGCTCATTTGACTTCTCTGAACTCTTTTTTTAGCAACTGGTACACAGAGACAGGAATCCTGAAGGTCTATGGTAGGCATTTGCATGGCATTCAAGTGATGCTACCGCAAGAATGTCCCTTTTAAGTTCAATGGACAAATGAGTTTCTGTCTCTAGGTCCTCTTGGATGTCATGCAAATGCTCATGTGTAGGATCACTTTGAGAAAGCCGGTGAAGAGAGTGAAAGGTGTCCTGAGGGCAGATGCCCCTCTTCTCTATAAGCCTCTTTTGACTTCTCATCCTCACCCTGGAAGTATCCCCAACCGGAGGAGCTCCTTACTCCTACCTGCCCCTAAACAAACCTCTTTTCCAATCTGCAGGATTACTTAATCCTTTTGCTTCCCACTGGGCTGCTGGAGATAACCATGAATCCCAGCCAGAGGGAAGCCTGGAAAAGGCTGAGAACCGATCTCACCAATTAGTGACCAACAACGGATTCACATATTAGTCACCTAGGAAGTTAGCCTTGTAATAGGAGAAATCTCATTTAATTCACACTTTTATGGAAATACCACTTATGTTCTAGGCCTTCCCCTAGACATCAGCTCATATAAGACCCCTGCTTACATCCTTATGGTAGAGATTTATGATAGCACATTTTAAGAAGAGAAAGCCAAGTATGTGGCAGAGTGCTTTGCTGAGCTACAGTGACAAAGAGGACTTCATTAAAATACCTGAGCCATCATCTGAATGGGCAGAACCAGCAAGACTGAGGAAAGGGGATCTCAGACGACTCAGCTATCCACAGATAGAGGAGCGTTATGAGAAAGGGAAGTGGAGGGGTAAGCCCAGAACTGGCTCCTATCAAGCCATGGCACTTTTGGTAACCCATACTAAGACATTTTGATTTTATGAAACTAAAACTTGAAGCCTTTTGAAGGTTATAGTAAGGGATCATGAGCACCGCTCAACTTGAGTATCAACACCGGGTATTCCTTGAGCTTCACGCCAATGAAGGCAGAACTGAGTCAAGTCACACCCAGGATTGGCTTCAATCTTTCCTAGACTGCAGACTTAGCCACCCCAGACTGCAGACCAATCCACTTTACCTCATTACTCTTCAACTGTTCACCTGCAACATGATGGATCAGGTGCTCCATTCTTCCTGCCTTTGTTATAATCCAAGGAGAAGACGATATTTGTGTAGCACTTCTAAAAGCTTGAGAAGTCTTGAGACGCTCAACACAGAGAGTGAGTTTCCAAGCTAGCTGACATGTAAAATTCTTGTTCGTTCCCTTAGAGTTCATGACATTTCCTCATGATGCCCTGAAACTTAACCACCAAAGCAGTGACATAGACATTTAAACTGAAGTATGAGTAAACCAACCAAACCAGTATTAGCATGACCTAGTCCAACTTTCTCCGCATCAGGCTGGCCTCGGGCTCCCAGCAGTCTCTCTTCCCCACTTAGCATGATAGGCATGAGCTGCTGTGCCTGGCCCTAGTCTGTGGCATGAGGATGCCTTTCAAAGTTTCCTACTATCCAACACTGAGCTGCAGTGGTTGGCAAACTGTTTATAGAGATGAGGATGATAGAGAAAGAAGATAAATGAAAAGCATACATATGAAAGAAAACAAAATAGAAAATGAGAGAATCAAGGTGCCTTTGAGGAGTGAAAAAACCTCAGAGGTTCCCACCTGCATCCCAGAGGTGAGTGTGCCTAGCAAGCACTCAGGCCCCAATCTTTAGCTTGCTCTGGAAGTGTGACAACATCCAGCTGCAGATGTTCAGAGCAGTTAATGTCTCCTTCCAGATGAGTGGAGGGAGACGCCTGTACCATTCCCGATATCACCCATCTTGCTGCTGCTTTAAAACACTGTGGGCAAGTTTAACACCTGCCAGCTATGTCCAGAAGAGCATTTCCCGATGTGATTAGTTGGGAAAACAACCTCAGAGAGGGCTGGGGGTGTTAGTTTTCTTCCATCCATCTTAGGTGGCACTCCCTACCTTCTCAGCCTCTGGGGATATCGTCTGGCTTCTGGGGCTGGATGTAGAATGATGGAAGTGAAAACATTCCTTTCAGGCAAGGTTCTCCTATGGCCCCTGAAGGTGCCTTCTGAAATATGCATAACTGTAGTCACTTAGAAACATATCTCATTAAATGAGATATTTTTTTAAAGAATGGGAAATAATTTATAAAGATAAAAATAATTCACCCCTTTTCACAAAAGTGCAAAAATAAAATTTGTACCTGTTCTTCCTGCTTCTAAGAGGAGGGCAGGAAGGCAGTAGAGACAGAATATATTGGGGTTGAAGCTAAAGTGATATCAGGAGCTTGACTGACTGGCAGTGGTACCTGAGACCTGGGGATCTTGGACAAGATAGTGGAGGAGAAGTGGATTCAAACAAACAAATAAACACCAAACAAACAAACTGTCCTTTAGTGCGGAGCTCATCCAGTGCCCCTCAGCATGGTACTTTGTTCCCAGTTAGTAGTCCACCACAGCGGACAAACTCCATTAGGTCTTCATTCCTCCTCCTCTTCCTCCTCCTCCTCCTCAGCACCCTTTAATTGGATAGCTCTGAAAACAGAAACCAACTGGACCCCCATTTCTAAAGCATTTTTAACTGTGATGCTATGTAACCTTGCCTCCAGTCCCAGCCTTGTCACCCCTTAAAAACATCAGCCACCTCTGGCCTCAGGGCCTCCGAACTCAGGCAGTTCTCTCTGTCCCATAGGAGGCTCTTCAGGCACAAGTACTCCGGCCATTTTCAAGTCTCTACTGAAATGACACCTCAGAGAACCTATGAGCTAGTGTTCAGATCCATCCCACCCAGCACTGCCCATCTGCATACCCTGTTAGTTTCTCCCCATTGCAGGGGTCGCCTTTAAACATGCTGTGGAACTTTATAACGTGTTTTGTTCATCTCCAATGAGGGCAAGAGTTTCTGTGTCTCATTCATGAATGACTCGCCAGCTCCTTCCCTTTCACACTGCTCATCACGTGATCCAATGCACCAGTTATCAAATTCTCAGTCTCACAAAGGTGTAGAACAGTGATCGCCCCAAAGGATTTGATAAATGACGGATTCATCCTTCTGTTTGCTATTTGGCATGTCATCTTAGCTACAAATTCTGGGGGTGACAAGGCAACCTCAAGTGAAGTCACCAAGAGCTACCCAGGCAAACTGGTAGCACCTGTGATCACTCCTGAGATTTGTTCATCTCAGATTATGGAGACAACAGTATATGTATTTGGACTTTCAGGAATCTAAAATTTCATGAAGAGATCTTACAATGATCTTTTCTCTGCTTGGATCACAGCTGCACGCTGGGATATAGGAAGTGGGGAATGCCTTTTGAATATTGGGTACAAAATCCTATTGTTTTTAATCTCTGTGTGCTTAGCTCATAACAAGTTAGTAACTGAGAAATCAGCAATAAACAGTTCTCTGTAATGGTACATGGTTGCAAACCCATCTTTAGTTTGTACCCTATTAGTGTGAAGCATCCTATCCAATGTCTGATATAGGATGTGCTTGCTCTGATAGCTTCCCCTACATTGGCCAAAGATTTGAAGTCTCAGTACCATTCAGGGGGGATAGAAAGCAGGCACTGACAGCAGAGAACAAGAACTCAAGCCAACTTTCAAAGAGCATCCTTAAAGTAAGACAAGTCGCACTCTGCTTTAGATCCCTGGTCTGAACACAGGCTCAAGCCCAGCATTCTCCACTTGTCAGTGCTGTGGGCTTGAGGGGGCATTGTAACATGGCAAAGCTTCATCTCCATCCTCTGTGAAGACACATTAGTCACCCAAGCTTCTTCCTAGGGTTTAAAGATAGCAGTAAAAATGACAGACATTGAGTGTTTCTTGTGTACCAGTTGCTGTTAAAAGTGTGTGTATACATTTACACACACATGCTGTTTATGTATGTATGCATGCATGCCTCTGTGTGTGTGTGTAATAAAGTGTGTAAGTCCAGTGTAAAGCTCAGTGAAATAATCTCATACATGTATGAGGTCACTGCCCGTGTAAAAATGTAAAATGTTAGCAGCATGCTAGAAGAAATTTCATACTGCTTCCTTATCTGTCAACTCCCAAAGGGTATTGCTGTTTGATCTATATAGCAATAGATTATTTATACTTACTTCTGAACTTTAGTGGAAACATACAAGTTGCATTTTATGACTTTTCATGAAGCATGTTTATGAGATCCAACCATATGCATGTATAAATAGGTCCTCATATTTTATATCCTATTTTACTATATAAACATGTTTTTTATTTTAGCTATTTGTAAACTATTTATTTTTTGAGACATGGTCTTATCCTGTAGCTGAAGCTAGTCTAAAATTTGTTATAATATATAGCTCAGGCTGGCCTGAACTTGTGATCTTTCTTTTTCAGCCTCCCAAGTACTGGGATTCCAGGCATGGCCACCATGCCTGCATAAATATATTTTTCATACAGTATGATATCAATGAATATTCAGTTTGATTCTGTCTTTTGTTGTTATTTTATACTACATTATAGTGCAAGACTTTTGGTGGGTATGCTTTATTTATTAGTTTTTCTCTTTCTTTTATTTTTTCAAGACAGGGTTTCTCTCTGCAGCTTTGGAGCTATCCTGGAACTTCTTCTGTAGACCAGGTTGGCCTCAAACTCACAGAGATCTGCCTGTCTCTGCCTCCCGAGTGCTGAGATTAAAGGCGTGCGCCACCACCGCCCATCTTATTTCAGTTTTGATATAGAACCATGATGGAGAGAACATCTAGAATGTATGGCTTACCATTAGTACCCACAGCATTGTTTTCCAGCATGTCCTTACTAGTTTACCTTCTCACTAGCAGTCATATGTGAGATTCCAGTTGCTGTCCACACCTACCGGAAACCAGCTCTGCTGTTTTAAAAACTTTGGTCATCCTGGTAGAGGTATTTGCTTGATAACTTACACTGCTGATCAAGTTTCCATATGGTCTGTCAACCAGTTGCATCTCCTCAGAAGTCCAGACCTCTGCTGGTTGGTTTTGTTGTGTCTTATACCTTTATTGATCTATTTCAAATTCTTTATATTCTGGATGTGAATACATTGTCTGGTTTCTATTTCATGAACATCTCTTTTTTTGCACTCAATGATCACTCTACCAAGAGTTCTTAATTTTAATGAAGCTCAATTAAAATATTGTTTATGGTTGTTTTATGGCAATTTTTCTTATCCCAAAACTTGTGAATTCTATAAATTTTAATGTTTTCCATTTTCCATGTAAATTTATCATGTATCTTAAGTTAAGTTTTATGTAGGCTACAATTTGCAGGAGTCTGTTTTATTTATTTTTCCATAGTAATGACCATTGATTCAATAACACATGTCTCAAAAGATGTATGATAGTATTCTCCAAGATTGCATTGGTTCATTTCTATGCCATTACTATGCGTTGTTCTATAGTTATTCCCTCACCAACACCAAATAGCATTTATATTGACATAGCTTTCAACTGGTTCTTTGAACTTGAACTTCAATATTTCCACTATTTTGTTTTTTGTATTTTCATACAAATTATAAAATTATATTGACAGCATCTCAAGAAATAAAACCCTGATAATTTGATGGAGGAAAAGTCTGTTGGATACTATGGGCTTAAAGGCCAAAGATGGATGCCCCAACAGTACAGAGAAACTTTGGGTGACTGTCCAGGCAGCGAGATGTCTCTCTGTCATTTCTAGAGTTTTCTTATTTCTTGTTTACTTAGGTAGTATTATATCCTTCTGGGGTCTTTGATGGAGTTAAAGAATGAATAGATAGTTATAGTTTTCCTTAGTTATGATAAAAGATAAAATAGATATAAATATTGTAACTGTAATTCTTGCTTAATAACTGTTTTGTTATATGTAATTGTACTATGTTAAAGTTAAAGCCTTTCTTTTTTGTTTAAACAGAAAAAGGGCAAATGATGGAGGTGGGTCTTGTATCTTATCTGTTGCTTTCATTGGTTAACTAATAAAGAAAACTGCTTGGCCCTAATAGGACAGAAAATTAGGTAGGCGGAGTAGACAGAACAGAATTCTGGGAGAAAGAAGCCAAGTCGGTGAGTCACCATGATTCTCCCACTCCAACAGACGCAGGTTAAGATCTTCCCTGGTAAGCCACCTCATGGGCTACACAGATTATTAGAAATGGGTTAGTCATTATGTAAGAGCTAGCCAATAAGAGGCTGGAACTAATGGGCCAAGCAGTGTTTAAAAGAATACAGTTTCCGTGTAATTATTCTGGGTAAAGCTAGCCAGGTGGCGGGACACAGCCCCACTGCTGCTCATATCACAACAATAATTAGATTGGATTGACCATCTGCGGCTGTGGGGGGGGAGGGTATATCACTTCATAGCAATATTGGCTATTCTAATCCATGAATATGGTATATCACTTTTTTAATTGATAAGCTTTAATTTATCTTTAATTTATAAGGCATCTCAATGATGCCTTATAGTTTTAACTGAAAGTATTATAGATGCTGCACTTAGCTAACATTCTAAACAACCCTAAGAGGTAGATACTATTATCCCCATTCATGTAAGAAGCCAAGGCTCATAAAGAATAAATGGTCTAGCCAGGGTCATATCATCAAAAAGCAAATAGAGCATAGCAGGGAAGAGATGTGGACTTCCTGGGTTGTAAGCTGTTATGCAGATAGCAGCTATAAGGCAACTATATTTTCCTGGGTAGGTGGGCTATGTGCTGTCATCCAGAGCCTTGAATCGCTTGAGAACTTGAATTTAACATCTTGGGCTTGGCTGATGTTTTTCCAGATTTTATTTTAAATTCTTTCTTCTGAATACATTTTTTTCCTATCAATTAAAAACACATTTGAGGCCTGGAGAGATGTCTCAGTTGCTAAAGCATTCACGACAGAAACGTGAGGACCTGAGTTTGAATTCTCCATATAAAACCAGGCAAGGTAGGCAGTGCCTGTAATCCCAGTGAGATTGGAGGTAGAGCTAGTACAATCTCCCACAGCCTGTGGGCCAACTCATCTGAAGTATAGTGGCAAACAACAGAGACCCTGTCTCAAACAAGGAAGGGAGAGATCAATACTTGAGGTTGTCCTCTGTAGGACATCCATATTAGCCCCGTGGGACACTCATACTCACAGACACAAATGCACACACATGCATGTATTTTTAAAATGTGTGTCTGTTGCAAAGACTATGTTTTATTCATTTCTTCAGTGTCCTCACCCTTTTTTGATGTCTCTTCTGTGCAGTGAGCAGTAGGTACTTGCTAAAGTAATAATCACAGTCATGATAATAAATTCAGTGTCCTTCCCTCTTCCTTAAAATAGTTTCTTTGCCTGGGCACAGTGAGGCATATCTTCAGTTCCATCACTCAGAAGGCAAAGACAGGTGGAGCTCTGTGAATTCAAGGCCAGCCTGATCTACACAGTGAGTTTCAAGCTGACCAGGGGCTACATAGTGAGACCTTGTCTCAACAAACAAGCAAAAGAATAGTTTCTTTGTGAGCCTGGCTTAGTGGAAGTTTGAAGACGAATCACTTATGTCCCCAAACAAACTAATTGTCTACCCATATTTAGAGAGGACTGGGTCACAGGATCCACCTGGCGGAAGAAGCCCTCCTGCCATGGGGATGCCTGTTCTCTGATGTATTTTTTGGGGTTGCTGTCACTCTGCTCCTCTGTTATCAGTCCTCTCTAATCAGTGAGTTTGCAGTGCAGTCAACACCAGATAATACAGTGCGGAGAAAATTGTTTCAGGACTTTGAACTAAAGACCGTTTTTATGTTAAAATGTCCAAAGCATACAATTATGGAAGACAATTTGCTTCAGAGAAAAAAGAAGGCTAAAATTCAAATCCAGTGCTAGTGTTCTTTCTGCATTGTTTCAAGAGGGTAGAGAGGATAGATTTTTAAAATTAAAATGGAAAATTTTCGTTTTATGGAAGTGAAAGTGCAAAGTGCAAGCCACAGGCTCTCCTTCTGTCTGGTCAAATTTGTATCATCTGAGCAGGGGGAATGTGCAGTGGCAGAGATGTTAGGAGTTTTGTTGCTCTTTTTCCATTCCAAAGCTTAAGGAAGGAACAGTCTAAAAATCTAGGGGACAGCTGATCCCTTCAATGTTTGTGTGTGTATGTGTGTATCTGAGTTTGTGTTCATGTGTGTATTTCTCTGTGTGTGCATGTGTGTATCTGCATGTGTGTGCATGTGGGGTGGTTTATGACCCCAGCATTTTATCAGTAGAATCCCCAACAACATGAGCTGTAATTACTACATGTATTCTCAGTGGCAATCTTGGGAACTGATGTTTGCTAAATCAGACAAAATAGTATCTAACAATGAAAGTAGCATAGAAATCAAAGGAAAATAGGAAAAAAAACTTTATATAATTAAAAAGATAGCAAGGCCAACTATGCACATAAGAACATAACAAGTCCTTTTGAGTGCAAACTGCTGTATCAAATATCAGCTTTGACTTCACTTCTCTGTGTATGAGTTGTGCTCTGATGGTACATCAATCCTAATAGACTCCTTGCTGGATTTTTTTTTCCATCAGTTTTGACTACTTCATGGTGAAATCTCTCTACATCGCATATATTGTCAATATAACCTTTGTCAAAATGTTTTCTTCTGGGAAGACTGTGTATAATATTTTCTTCAAGTTTGACAGTAATTTTTTATTTTAAATTTATTTATTTATTAAGGATTTCTGCCTCCTCCCCGCCACCGCCTCCCATTTCCCTCCCCCTCCCCCGATCCCTCCCTCATCAGCTTGAAGATCAATCAGGGTTCCCTGACCTGTGGGAAGTCCAAGGACCGCCCACCTCCATCCAGGTTTATTAAGTTGAGCATCCAAACTGCCTAGGCTCCCCCAAAGCCAGTATGTGCAATAGGATCAAAAACCCATTGCCATTGTTCTTGAGTTCTCAGTAGTCCTCATTGTCCGCTATGTTCAGAGAGTCCGGTTTTATCCCAGGCTTTTTCAGACCCAGGCCAGCTGGCCTTGGTGAGTTCCCAATAGAACATCCTCATTGTCTCCGAGTGTGGGTGCACCCCTCGCGGTCCTGAGTTCCTTGCTCCTGCTCCCCCTCCTTCTGCTCCTGATTTGGACCTTGAGATTTCTGTCCAGTGCTCCAATGTGGGTCTCTGTCTCCTTTCATCGCCTGATGAAGGTTAATATTCAGGAGGATGCCTATATGTTTGTCTTTGGAGTCACCTTCTAATTTAGCTTCTCTAGGATCGTGAATTATAAGCTCACTGTCCTTTATTTATGGTTAGAAACCAAATATGAGTGAATACATCCCATGTTCCTCTTTTTGGGTCTGGCTTACCTCACTCAGGATAGTGTTTTCTATTTCCATCCATTTGTACGCAAACTTCAAGAATTCCTTGTTTTTTATTGCTGAGTAATACTCTAATATGTATATATTCCATACTTTCTTCATCCATTCTTCCATTGAAGGGCATCTAGGTTGTTTCCAGGTTCTGGCTATTACAAACAATGCTGCTATGAACATAGTTGAGCATATACTTTTGTTGTATGATAGGGCCTCTCTTGGGTATATTCCCAAGAGCGGTATTGCTGGGTTCAGGGGTAGGTTGATCCCGAATTTCCTGAGGAACCGCCACACTGCTTTCCAAAGTGGTTGCACGAGTTTGCATTCCCACCAGCAATGGATGAGTGTACCCCTTTCTCCACACCCTCTCCAGCAAAGGCTATCATTGGTGTTTTTCATGCTGGATTTTTTTTTTTTATCACAGGCACTCCAAAGCTAATAGACTATTGACCCTGAGAGGCACAGAAGAAAACAATTACTGTGAAAATAACAATATTGATAATCCACCTGGAATTTATACAAGAGCTTTTTCTTATATTAAATGTATACTTGCTCTTGTTTTACATTAATGCACTCATAAAATGTAGGCAGTTTGGAAGCTGAAACAATTAGTGTTTCTACAGATGGCCTTGAATTCAAATGACTCATCTGACTTCAGACTGAATGTGAGTCTGTGGATGAAATAGGAGAGGTAATTCCTGACTCTCCCTCGTGCCTCTTCCAAACAGCTTATACTTGTCTTCACTGCTGTGCTGGGTCATTTTCTCTGCTCACATATCTTCCTTATCTTTTTTTCTCTTAAATGAGTAAAAACAATTAGGCAAATGTTTTCTCATTATTTCTGTTTGGTGAGTAAGAAGATAGTGATGGAAACGGAAGTGTGTTGTGCTACTTAAGTTGGTGGGTTTTTTTTAAGTGCCCCAGCTTTTTAAAATATATTTTTAAATCTTTTCTATTACTACAGAGGGCTGCAGAAGGACGTTTTCAGGCACTCCCCACTACCTTCTCCTCTGAGCACTCTCCTTTCCCACTAGTCTTCTTCATCCCCCAGACAGTTTCGAGTCGACACTTATCGTCAATACATCTGTGATTTTATTCTAGCACTCACAAGTAAGGGGAATGATACAACATTTGTCTTTTGAGGACTGACAATTTCTTTAATATGTTTATCTCCAGTTGCCTCTATTTCCCTACAAACAGCACAACTTTAATTGTTCTTCATGACTGAAAAAAGAAGCATATAGATACAAACCACATTTTCTTTATTGGTTCTTTTGTGGACAGATACCGAAGCATCTAAGTTGGTGCCATAGCTTAGTTACTGTGAAAGGTGATAGGCAAGTGTCTCTGTGAAATGTTGACTTCTAGTCTTCTGAGTCAATACTGGCAAATGGTATAACTGGGTCATAGAGTAGATGTCCTTTTAGCTTGGGAGAGCCTCCAAACTGGTTAGCACAGTGGTTGGACTGGCTTACATTCCTACCAACAGTTTATAAGGCTTTCTTGTCCACCAGCATTGTTAATTGTTAGTTGTTGTTGACCATGTTTCTGAGTAGGATGAAGCATAATCTCATTGGAGATGTGTGTGTGTGTATGTGTGTGTGTGTGAGAGAGAGAGAGAGGGAGAGAGAGAGAGAGAGAGAGAGAGAGAGAGAGAGAGAGAGAGAGAATTTTCTGATGGCTGTCGATTTAGAGATTTTCTCAGATATTTATTGGTATGCTGTTCTTGATTACTTGAGAGCTATCATCTTTTTCTAGACCACTTATTGCCTAAGTTATTTGGTAGATTTTGTCTTTGTTTTGGGGTGTGTGTGTGTGTGTGTGTGTGTATGTGTATGTATGTTTGATTATTTCTTTTCTTTCTTGTTTTATTTCTTTCTATCCTCTATTAGATGTAAAGCTAGCCAAGATTTTCTCCCATCCTAAAGGCTATCTTTTAGCTCAATTAATTGTTTCCTATACTGTATAGGAAACATACATAGCCTTTGAATTTCAAGAGTCCTCTTTTTTGATTTTAGGCTTTATTTTTTGAATGACCAAGATTCATATTAGAAAGTCATTGCCTATACTGGCATATTGAAGCATTTTCTCCTACTTTTTCCTTTGCAACTTTTGGAATTTCAAGTCTTACATTAAGGTCTTTGGTCCATTTGGAATTGATTTTCATACAAAGTGTAAGGTAGGGATTTCATTTTATTCTTGTACACATGGACATCTAATTTCCTTAGCACTATTGTTGAAGAAGGTGTACTTTCTCTTATATGCAGTTTGACAACTTTGTCCAAACTTGTGTAACTGTACCTGTGTGGTATTTGTATCTGGACCCTCTGTTCTGCTCCACTGTTCTATATGTCTAATCTGGCACCAGTACAACCTTCCATTTGTTACTATGGTTCTGTAATATAACTGGAAATCAGTTATTGTGATACCTCCAGCTTCCCCACCCCCACCCCAATACCCACCCATTTTCTCTCAGGATTGCTTTAGTTAACTGAGACCTTTTATGCTTCCAAGTGAAGTTTTTTTTTTTTTTTCCAAGACAGTTTTCCAAGACAGGGTTTCTCTGTGTAACAGTCCTAGGTGTCCTGGAACTAGCTCTTGTAGACCAGGCTGGCCTCAAACTCACAGGGATTCACCTGCCTCTGCCTCCCAAGTGCTGGGATTAAAGGCATAGGCCACCATCACCTGGCCGCTTCCAAGTGAATTTTAAGATTTATTCCCCCCCCCCATTTCTATGGAGAGAGTCACTGGAATATTGAAGGGTTTTCAATATTGATTGCATTGAGTTTGTAGATTGATTTTGGCAGTGTGGTCATGTTCACGGCAGCGATCCTTCCGGTGCCTGAGCATGGAGGTCTTTCTGTCTTCTAGTAAAGTTCCATTTCCTTGATTGAGTTTATTTCAAGGAAACTTTCTGACTATGAAAGGGATTGCTTTTTTGATTTCTTTCTCAGTATGTTTGTTGTTAGAATATAAGAATTTTTTGGTACATTAGTTTTGTTTTCTGCCACTTTGCTAAAATTATTAGGTAGAGTTTTTTGGTGATGCCTTCAGGATCTTTGCCTCTCTTTTTTATGGGAAAGAGGTCTCATGTCCAGTCATGTCAACTGTAAATAAGGAAACTTTTATTTTATTGATACTTTTAATTATTACATATATCTAAGCAAATTAAAATTTAGCTTTGCAGGAGATTTAATCATGAGATTTCAAGAATGAAGTATGATCACTAAGTTTTTCCATATTCTTTTTTTTTTTTTTGAGACAGTGTTTCTCTGTAGCTTTGGAACCTGTCCTGGAATTAGATCTTGTATATGTGGCTGGCCTCAAACTCACAGAGATATACCTGCCTCTACCTCCCAAGTGCTGGGATTAAAGGCATGCGCTACCAGCACCCAGCAGTTTCATATTCTTGATGGTGATTAAGGGTTATTTATAAGTTATATACCTAAATATATTCATTTCTGGTTTACATATATTTCAGATTAGCTGCCTGAAGTGGAAGACACACATAGACAAATTATGAGACAATTTAAAGGAAGGATGCCTAGCAGCCTTTAGAGTCATAGACTGAATGTATGTGTTAGGATGATCTGTGCTAGGTTGGAAAGTATTCAAGAACCTTTCATAAGGTCAGTACCCTTATGAAAGATGTTAAGCTCACACATTAAGAAGGTCAAAAAAGATTAAATTGACATAAAATAGTTAAAAAAGATTTAAGTAGAATAAGAAAAAATAACTAAATTGCAACAGAAATATTACACATTAAAATTTGTCCTGACTGATAGTAAAAACAGAATCAATGCTATAAAGAATCAGTACTGGTAAGAGTCTCATAATTCAAATTAAAGAAAAGTACAGACTGGAAGATTTGTGTGTGTGGACTTTGTATGTTCTCGCTGTGGGGTGATGGGTGTCCTGGATAAACATCCAGGGGAAATGAAGTCTGCCCAACTGTCTAAAATAAAGTGAAAAGCAGCTCCATTATCTTCGTGGAAAGCAGATATGCTTGCATTAACATAGAAGCTTTAGTTAAAATTAATAACTTTGAGTCTAACTGGATATAGTCTGATCATTTTTTGGGGGTCTTATATGTATCAAAGACATACTAAACGGCTGATATTTCTCCAGTGGTTCTCAATCTTCCTAGTGCTGCGACCCTTTAATACAGTTCCTCATGTTGTGGTGTCCCCCAACCATAAAATTATTTCATTATTGCTTCATAGCTGTAATTTTGCTACTGTTAGGAACTGTAATGTAGACATGCAGGATATTTATATGTGATCCTCAGTGGGGTCATGATCCACAGACTGACAACCACTTAGATTCTAAGCAGTGATCGAGGAAGAACTCCTCTCTCAGCGAGAACAAGGAAATCTAGAATGCTCTATTTGAAAAAACAGAAAAGCCCTAAACTCTACAAGAATTTCTAGAACTAATGTCTGGGAGAAACGCACAAAGGGAGAAGTCTAGAATTTTATTTATCTTGCTTCCCAGGGCAGTTCTCAGTCACAGAGGTGCTCATCTGAGAGAAGAAAACAACTGTAATCCTCATCTCCTTGCTTTGGGTCAGACGTCATAGCTAAGAGCGCTTAACCACGTGGACAGGGATCTGCGTATAGATGGAGCTCTGAAGGGTGCTTGGTGTGTAAGCATCATTCAGCACTGACTCCAGAGGGTTATGATGCAGGCTTTGATTCATCTGAGATTCTGATGGAAACGAGAGATATGAGACACCAGTGTTCCTACTTGGCAGCCCATGAGAAACCAACCAGCTGCTTCTGAAGGGAGATCACATTATACAGGGCCTCAGCTATCTATGCAAACTGTCACTCACAGTGTCCAGCACTTAGCCAACTGTACCCAGACACATGTAGAACAAGAGAAAATAAAATCAGCCAGAAACAAGGCTGTGATGAGTTCAGATAGAGGAGTTCCAAAAATTCATAATAGACCTTAAAGTAATATGACTCAAAGAACTAGGAAATTTTTGAAAATTAAGACAATACAATCCAGCTGTACTTAATACTTAAATCGACTTTGATACAACGTGACTGAACACTAGATAAGACACATATCAAAGTTAGAGCCAAAGGAAGAGAAAACGGTGAAGCTGAAGAGCAATGAGGAGTCACATGGTCCTGGTGAAAGTCCAACAAGCATATGACTGTACTCCACGGAGGAAATGAAGAGCATGGCTGGTTGCAGAAGAGGTTTTGATATTAGGCTGATCATTTTCCCCAAACTAAAGAAAGTCCTGGAGTCACATATCAAGGAACCAATATGAACTTTAAGCTATATTAAAAGCTGTAGACAGAAACTTCAAAATAATTTTGCCCCAAGAGGATAATAACGAGACTCTTGAAAGGAAGTTGTATGGAGAAAATATCAGGGAAAGGAAGGATTGCAGATTGTGTTGTGTTATGAACAGTGACTTTCATGATAAAAGCGTGAGCAAAATCAAATGCAAATGGATGTTTGAAATAGAATTTTGAGATGTGTGACAGATGGGTATTATTCACATGTAAACAAGTGCACCAGATCATCTTATTGATGGAATACAGGGGGCTCACAAAGGTATTCAAACTGACTAGATTACAAGATGAAAGTTAAAACCACTTGATCTCATCTCATTTCAGCGACTGCATCCACAATAAAAAAGGTTCCATAAGTTTGCTAAGGCCAGGGGAATAGGAACTCCTGTTTCTGGCCAAGACTGAAAACTCAGACAAGTCTAGACGGCACTTTGGCAATGTGCATCTTTAAGTATTTCTTTACCTTTTCTTGATAATCTTATTATATCTTTAGTTGAAGGAAACATTAAGATAAATATATAAAAGATAAACATGACATCTGAAATGTATCAGAGAAATGATAGTTAAAATTATAAACAATATCTAACTTGGGTACATTTTCTACATTTTAAGACATTTTTATATTTCCAGATAAAATGTATGTGAAACTCATGTGAACTATCATCTGTAGTTGTCAGGGAGAATAGTAGCAATGTCATTGTCATTAGTTTTGTGTGTATGAACTTTACTGTGGATTATAATTTTGTACTCTGACATCTTTGTTGAGTTGTTTATATTGACACAACACTAACATTGGGTTTGAACTTGATATGAAGTGCCTGTTTATCATACAAAATGTCCCCTAAGTTGTCCATATGGTGACAGTTGAGGTTAAAAATTTCTTGTAAGTGGAAGCCCCATGTCACACACATGTGGTGCAGAGAAAGCACTTAGAATTGGTATGTGTGGCTGGCTCTGGGCTAAACTGGGTTTTAAAACTAAAAAGGTCAGTATGGCCAACTGAGGTGGCTAGGAGAACTGCTATCACTCACTTATAATTTAAACATCATAAACATTTCCACCTGGGAGGTATAGACAAATCCTGGCATTCTATGTAGTGTTTTGAAATTACGCTGTCAATCAAATATCAGTATTATAAACATAGTTGTGAAAAAAATCATGTGTGATGGATGACAATGTTATATTATATATATACACAATGTTATATAAAAATTAATGGAAATATGCCTTATATTACAAGTTAAATTTTCCATTAAGAAAGTTAAATTGTAATAAAAAGTGTGTTTTATTGTCTGTCACTAAAACTATACAAAATGTGTACATCCTTTAGTATTTTTTTTCTCCTCGAGAGCTGCTATTAAGTCAGTGGTACATACCATAATTAACATCTTATAAACAGAAAAGATGTCATGAGAATGACTAACATGTAATTATCATAGGAATAATCTGAAATTGTATCAAAGTTTTATGTTTCTTTCTAAGTAGTATTCCTTTGCTTCATAGGAATTCATAGGAATTCCAGAAATAAGGAACACAATTTAGAAAGTTTTATGATGTAGTTTTTTTATATTAAATCTAAGCTTTGTATATTCAGTAATGCAAAGATCTTCTTAGGCACTTATGGACTCTTAAAATATCCTATTAACATATATTTATTTAAAAGAATCACCTTAAGATTTGCTCCAAAGAAATAATATGCAAAAATCCAGAGCTCAAAGTTAGGAAAGATAGATATAGAGCCACAATGGTGACATAAAGCCCAAAAGAAGCTGTCTAAATATTTGCTCCATATGTGATCACAGTAGTGTATGAGAATTTAAAATAAAAGTTAATTGTCAAAGACAATGTAAAGGGTTTATACTAACAATAAGTTAGTTGTCAAAGACAACATAAGGGTATATATTAACAATAAGTTAATTGTCAAAGATAACGTAAAGGGTATATACTAACAATGAGTTAATTGTCAAAGACAACGTAAAGGGCATATACTAACAAGTTAATTGTCAAAGACAATGTAAAGGGTATATGCTAACAATAAGTTAATTGTCAAAGACAGCGTAAAGGGCATATACTAACAATAAGCAGAATTACTACCCTGCAGATGTAAGTTCAGGGCACTGTAGTGGGCGGTGGCTTAGTGTTGGTGACCAAGGGGTAGAGGGAGGAAAGTGTCATCAAGTGGATGGGATTTCCTTTCAAAGAAATGTGAGTCTTTGATGCTTTTGAAAAGTCATCAGAAACCAATGGCTTATTCAAGACATCTTATGTGCATGTTCAATGGTAAGTCAGATGCAGAGACATTATCAAGAGATAGAAAACAAATGGCAATCAAATGTCTTTAAAATATAGAATGTCAAAAAACCTGACAAAATAAAATGTAGCAAATCAGTTTCTTAGATATATTTCTCATTAAAAGACAAAAGATTCAGATTTCATTATCTTAAAAGCCCAACATATATGTTATGTAATAGAGTTAAAAAAAAAAAAGCAAAAATAGCCGGGCGATGGTGGCGCACGCCTTTAATCCCAGCACTCAGGAGGCAGAGGCAGG